>NW_024423786.1:2535767-2725062 GCF_017311325.1 Ursus maritimus
ATTCCCTCATGAAATAGTTGTTTATCAAGCACCTTCCAAGGACCTTGCCTCTGTCCCAGGTGTCAGGGACACAGCCCTGAACAAAGCAGCAAGCCTCCCCACCTTCAACCTTCCATGCTGACATTCCAGCAAGAAGGAGCTACATAAGCAAAGCTCATGACGCCCGGAAATGCCTGGGAGACACTGAAGCGGGGGGAGCAGGGAGGGTTTAAACAAAGACGGTGACACTTGAGGAGACCTCAAAGGATGTGAGGAAGCAAACCTTCGGGGTGCCTGAGGGGAGCCCTTTCCAGGAAGAGGGAGCAGCCATTGCAAGGGCCCTGGGGCCGGCCTGTGGCTGTGTGTTTGAGGAGCGGGAGGAAGCCACTGTGTGGGGGGTGGGGGCAGTGAGGGTGAATGGTAGGAAAGAAGGGAAAGGAGGAGAGGAGAAAGGAGGGGAGGGCTTTCGCTCTGGATGATGCAGGAGCCTGGGGAGAGGTTTGAGCAAAGGGGAGACTGGTTAAAGTGGGATCCTGCTGCCTGCTGTGGGGAGAAGAGGTTGTGGTTGGAACACAAGGGACCCAGGTGGGAGGTGGGGAGCCCAGGGAGGGCTAGGACTGGGTGGCAGCAGGGGGCCGGGCAAAGAACCAGGTTTGACACACTGTAAAGGCAGAGCGGGCAGGGTTTGCGGGCAGATTGGATAAGGGGGTGAAGGAAAGAGATGCCCACATACAGATGAGAAAACCGGGGCCCAGGAGCTTAAGAAATTTGATCTGGGTTCTGAGTCCATCTTGGCAGGCTGTATGCAATCAGGGCACCTGCCCGGCTGCGGGGGCACCCAGAGGAAGGGGCTGCCTATTTCTTTTTTTTTTTATAATAATATTTTTTATTATATTATGTTAGTCACCATACAGTACATCCCCGGTTTTTGATGTTGAGTTCCATGATTCATTAGTTGCGTATAACACCCAGTACACCATGCAATACGCGCCCTCCTCACTACGCATCACCAGCCGGGTATCCCTCCCGCATTGTTGGTGGGAACGCCTATTTCTAATTAGCGGGCGGTGGCCGTGCCTGTCTGCGCGAGGCAGCGTCGTGCTGCCTGAGCCCACCGAGGACAGCGCGCCCGCCACAGACAACCGCTGACTATCCCTTCATCCCTTCAGGCTGCTGGTGCAGGCCGGCTGGGCCCAGCGGGGAGCCAGCGAGTGCAGTTGCCCAGGCTCTCCGCAGAGAAACGCGGAGGGACAGAAAGCAGAGGCTGGTGTGTTTTTCAGGAAGGAAATCTTCGCTGCTGTAACAGTCTGGGAGTCTCGGCTCGCCCCGCAGTCCGCCCTGCCAGGAAAGGCGTTCCTCCCGCCTCGCTCGCTGGTCCGAGGCAAACACTTTTGAGGACAGGAAGGGAGAGGTGAGGTGAGTATCAAAGCAGCTGTGGAATTCGGGGCGGGCCGAGCAAGGGGTCCTCGCCATCTTAAGTGCTGATGGTGACTTCCAAGACCCCAGCCCGTGAGCAGACGGTGGGCTGGGGTGGGTGGGGTGGGGCGGCCCGGCCCAGGGCCCGGCCTCCCACAATGCACCGCATTACCCGGCCGGAATTCCTGCAGGACGCTCTGTTCTCGATGGCAGCCCTGCAAGTAGGGCCATCAGGCCTGGGCCGTGGCCCGGTGGCAGGCCAGAATGAGGCCTCAGGAAGCCCTCAGCTGGTTACAGGGCTGGGCACTGCCCGCGGTCCTGCCAGCCCTTCTCCGGGGCCCTCCACCCCACCGGCGCCACAGCCCCCTGCCTCCCCCCCTTCCCAGCCCCGCCCCGGAGCCTGGAAACTGGGCCCCCGTCCAGCCCGGACCAGGCTGTTAACTCCAGCTGGGGGGCTTTGCTGAGGCCACCCCAGTTTCCTGCGGCGTGCCCGCTGTCTACAACCGAGTCCACCCCTCCTGCTTCCCCTGTCCTCACCAAGCCTCCCCCTCTCCCTGCCCTGCCTCCCTCCCCCACGTGGCAACCTGCCCTGGAAGCATTCCCTGGATGGTTCACAGTGGAAACTCTGCAGAGCTGCTCCAGGCTGTGTGACATCAGGAAAGCAACTTAACCTCTCTGTGCTTCAGCTTCCTCTGCTTTACAGAAGGCCACAGGCTCCTCCGGAGAAGCAGTAAAGCAGGGGCATCCAGGGGAGGAGAAACACTCAGCTTTGGGGAACTGATTCAGAATTATGCAATCAGAAGAATCCAGAGGAAAAGCGTGTTAATTTCAGCACTGAGTTTCGGTGTTACTTTGATTTGTGGAATTTTTTAGAACAAACACGTACGGCACGTATGCAGCGCCAGGCACTGTTCTAAGCTCTTCACCTGTACGGACGCACCAGCCACGGCGGCAGCTTCGCGCCTTGACGAAGGAGGAGACCGAACCACAGACAGGTGGACAAGATGCCCAGAGGCGGGAAGTTGCCGAATTAGGGTTCAAACCTGGTGTCCAGGCTCCAGGTCCACGCTCATAAACACCCCCTCGCACCCCCAAGTTCTTACGGCCACTGAGGCCTCCAGCTTCCCTTCCCCTGCCAACCTCAGAGGAGTAAAGCCCCCATCTTTACAGAGACGAGGTTATTCTTCAGAACTGTGTAAGGCGGAGGGGGGTGTGTGTAAAGGTGCCTGCGTGACTCTGTGTGTGTGTGAGTGCACGTGTGAGCGTCTGGACGTTATAACAGTGAGTGTATCGTGTGACTACGCACATAGGTGTGAGTGTGTGTGCGTGTGAGTGCGGCGTGGGTAGGGGTGTGTGTGAGTGTGTGTTGTGTGTCGGACTGTGGTGCGTGTGTGTATGAGTGGACGTATGGATGTGCGGGCATGTGGGCGCGCGTAGATGTGGGGTGTGAGCGAGTCTGTTGTGAGCACACCGTGCCTGCTTGCACGGCAGCCTGGGGAACTCTGAGCAGAGCTGGCGAGGAAAGAGGGAGTAGGGCAGGGGTGAGACTTTGCATGTGCCTGAAAAAATTAAAGAGTGATTAGTCAAAGCTGAATTGTTTTTCTAAACTCCTAATGCAAACAACATGTGGGGCAGCGCCCAGATGGTGCCCGGGAGCCCCCGACAGGGTCCTCAGGAAACAGGTGCTCTTGGAATGTTTCCTGCCGCTGGGCTGTGGCGGGCGAGCGAGGTCGCCATGTTCTTTATTACCGTCAGGCAGGGCCCAGCTGCAGGCCCGTCCAGCTGGGTGGAAACCCACGGCCACCGGTCACAACAATGCAGGCCTCAGCTGGGACAGGCCCCACAGCTCTGCCAGGCCCAGCGTTGCCGGCCAGTATGAGGTGTGTCCCTGGGCCAGGGTCACGGGGGCGGGAGCCGTGCTCGCCTGGCTCCACGCAATTGCTTGCAAGACTGTTGCGAGCATCTTTACTCTGGAAAGCTATTGCCAATTATTCTCCCCAAGTGTTGTACCAATGCATAGTACCACCAGCAGCGAATGCTAGGAATTGTTTTCCTAGACCTTCCACAAGCCCGGGGTGTTCTCAGTCGTTTCATTCCCATTAGGCTGATAGAGCAGGATATCTCCCAAGAAGAGGGGCACAATGATGCCTGTGTTTTAGAAAGATCCCTAGGGGTGGCTAAATTGATGATAGACTGGGGTATAACTAGGATTATGTTCAGTCACACACACAGTGTGTGATTCAGTGACTTAAATAGGGATTTATTTATCTCACGTAAGGAGAAATCCGAATGCTGTTCGATGGCTGGAGCACGCCTGGGCTGAAATCTCTGTGAATCTCTTTCCTTATGGTCACAAGATGGATGCTGTCGTTCCAGCCATTAGATCCACATTCAAGACAAGGAGAGGGAAGAACAAGGACGGGTTGGAGCTGAGTCCATCTCTTTGTATCAGAAAGAAAAGCCCTCCTCGAAGCTACCCCAGCCGATTATCAGCTACTATATTATAGGCAGAGGATGGGAATGGATTTTGGGCAGCTGACCACCAGAGTCTGCCACGACGGGTGCCAGCACTCCGGCTGCCAGACACTGCTGCTGTGGGTCAGCCTGGGCCCTACCCCGCCTGGCCCCGTTCAAGTGAGCCTCCAGCCACCCCCTGATAGCCG
The DNA here is from genome assembly GCF_017311325.1 of Ursus maritimus. Lineage (NCBI taxonomy): Eukaryota > Metazoa > Chordata > Mammalia > Carnivora > Ursidae > Ursus > Ursus maritimus. The sequence goes on from NW_024423786.1 coordinate 2,539,826, forward strand.
TGGTTGGTCCTGCAACCAGCAAGTGTTCAGCCTGGAATGATACCTGGAGCTTTCTTCTAGCTCAAGGCAGGCCTCAAAAATTGTCTCCAAGCTTCTGGTGAGGGATACAAGACAGCTTCCTCCCCAGTGTGGGAGCCAGTTGGTTGGGTCTCAGACTTCTAGAACATTCCACCTGCCTTGATCTCTGACATGGAAAGGAAGTCTAACCCTGTGTCCAGGATACACGGGCTCCCACCAGCCCTTTCCCAGTGTGGAATCCTGTCTTGAGCACCCATCTTGGCCGCACCACCTGGCTAACAAGCGGCTTCTCCGACCATCTGCTCTGCCTGTCCATCCCTCTCTCTTTCACGTGGCTTCCTGATACTTCCTGGTCAGGTGTTGGCCATTCTGTCCTGGACATGGCTGTCTGCATGGGCTGTGGCTGTCTTGCCATTCCCCCAAGCCTCTGGGCCCAGCCACACAGTCCCGGAATGCCATCATTCTTTCAGAAATATTTTTTAATCAGAAGAGTACAGGGGCACCTGAGTGGCTCAGTTGGTTAAGCGTCCAACTCTTGATTTCGCCTCAGGTCATGATCTCAGGGTCGTGAGATCAAGCCCCACATCAGCATGGAGCCTGCCTGAGATTCTCTCTCCCTCTGCCCCTCCCCCACCCACTCACGCACTTATGTTCTCTCACACTTTCTCTGTCTCAAAAAAATAAGAGTACATGGTGGGGGGAGGTGCCTGGTTGGCTCAGTGGAGTGTGCGACTCTTGATTTTAGGGCCGTGAGTTCAAACCCCATGTTGGGTGTAGAGCCTATTTAAAAAACAAAAGAGTACATGGGAATTCTATTTCCAGCAAAATGACAGTGGGCAATAGGCAGTCTAATAATTCTAATAATATTCTAATAATAGCTGACACATAGCACTTACTGCACTTAGACACCATTCTGAGCACTTTATATGTTTGTTCACAGCGACCCTCTCTGGTGGGAATATGAGTCTCCCATTTTTCAGATGAGAAACTGAGGCACAGCAAGGTTAAGTAGCCTGCCCAAGTCACACAGTTATGAGTAGCCTAGTATTTCCTAGAATTGGTTAAAGTATAATAAACATTCCTTTCAATGCACTGCAGATCTTGCAGGAAGAAAGAAAGAGAGGGAGGGAGGGAGGGAGGGAGGAAGGAAGGAAGGAAGGAAGGAAGGAAGGAAGGAAGGAAGGAAGGAAGGAAAGGAAGGAAGGAAGTTAGGAAGGAAGGAAGGAAGGAAGGAAGGAAGTTAGGAAGGAAGGAAGGAAGGAAGGAAAGGAAAGGAAGGAAAATTCCTAAGGGTCAAAGTGAAAGAGCATCGAAAAAAGTGAAGTAAAACCCCCACCCCTTCAGTGTGGACTGTGCCCAGTGACTTCCTTCCAAAGAGTTCAGGGTAGGAAGGAGGAGAAAGAGTAACTTCACAGTGGAGACACCCGACAAGCATGGCCTCGGCCAGGTGCTCAAGGTCAGCACCAAGAGCGATATGTTACATCGACACGTGCACCCGTGATACGATGTGATGAGAAAGGCACTTTACCTCTGTGGTCTTCGTCCCAAAACATACAATCCCAGTTAAACCACTGGCAAAACATCAGACAAATCCCAGCTGAGAGAGGCTTTATGGAATACCTGACCCGTACTCACAAAACTCTCAAGGTCATCAAAAAACAAGGAAAATCTGAGCAACTGTCACAGTCTAGAGGAGCCCGAGGAGACGTGACATCTAAATGTCATAATCTCCTGGATGGGATCCTGAGACAGAAAAAGGACATTCGATAAAAACTAAAGAGATCTTGGGCGCCTGGGTGGCTCAGTCAGTTAGGCGTCTGCCTGCGGCTTGGGTCATGATCCCCGGTGCCTGGGATCGAGTCCCGCATAGGGCTCCTTGCTCAGCGGGGAGTCTGTTCTCCTTCTCCCTCTGACCCTCCCCTGGCTTGTGCTCTCTCTCTCATTCACTATCTCTCTCAAAAAAATAAATAAAATCTTAAAAAAAAAAAAAGAAAAACTAAAGAAATCTTAATAAAGTACAGGCTTTAGTCAATAATAATAGTCAGCATTGGCTCATTCGTCATGACAAACTACCACATCAGTCTCATATGTTATCAGTAGGGGAAACTGGATACAGAGTCTATGGGAACTCCCTGTTACTTTTCTATAAATCTCAAGTTATTCTAAAATAAAAAGTTGATCTAAAAATGGGGGCACCTGGGTGGCTCAGTCGGTTAATCATCTCTTGATTTTGTCTCAGGTCATGAGCTCAGGGTCATGAGATCGAGCCCCGCATCAGGCTTCACACCAGACATGGATTCTCTCTTCTTGAAATTCTCTCTCCCCCCTCCCTCTGCACTCCTACCCCCGCTCTCTCTCTCTTTCTCTATCTCAATAATAATAATAATAATAATAATAATAATAATAAATGAAGGGGCAACTGGAAAAGAACACAGCACTTAGAAATTCTGCAGGGGGGGGCGCCTGGGTGGCGCAGTCGTTAAGCGTCTGCCTTTGTCGGGGGGCGTGGATCGGTGAAAAAGGTCGAGCCATCGGGCTTTCGCACAGCAAACATGAGGCCTTGCTTTGTCACTCTCTCCCACTCCCTCTGCTTGTGTTCCCTCTCTCGCTGGCTGTCTCTCTCTCTCTCTGTCTGTCAAATAAATAAATAAAATCTTTTTATAAAAAAAAAAGAAAGAAAGAAAGAAAGAAAGAAAGAAAGAAAGAAAGAAAGAAAGAGAAAGAAAGAAAGAAATTCTGCAGGGACAGGTGATGGCCAGAGCTGTCAATCTAACCAAAGCTCAGGTCCTCACAGTCCCGTGGAGACAGCCTGTGGGGGTCAGGAGGTGGTAACAGAATCCCCAACCCTCTCGGGGATCCTTGAAGAGCTCCCGCCTCAGTGAAATAATGGTGGCTGGTAGAAAAGTCCCTTGAGTGACCAAGGTAAATAAGAGGATTGCTATCAGTGTCAGGACCCTAAACAGAGAGAAAACATCTCCCCACAAGAATTCCAACCACCCTTCCACCAACACTGGAGTTATGGGTTAAAGTTTAGGCAACTCTCCCCAAGCTGATCAATTACTGTAAAAAACAACCCCTGGCTTGTTGCTCAGGCACATTACCTGGAAGAAGCAACAGTATCTTCCCAGAGACCCACCCTCAACCACGGCTACGCAGACACCACAGACACAGGCCTGGCAACGACGCCACTGCAGCCCCAGCGCCAAGACACACGGGGAACCCGCTATCAGAAGACGCAACCGACGACAGGATTGGAGCCCCGAACTGCAGAGAGAATCATCAGACACAAACTGATGGCAAGTTGCAAACCAAGCTAGAAAAGAAGGAATCTGACACGTAAGAGGAAAAGAAACCATTTTTTCAAAAAAACACATTTGAAAAAGAACCGAGTGGAACCCCAAAACATTAAAAATAAAATATTCACAATGAAAAAAGTGGAGGCATGAGAGTCCATCAGGACGCAGTGACGCGGATTAGAGAAGGACAAACAGAGCCGATGGGGCGTCTGGACGCTGACTCAGAGGCCACGAGATGGAAGCTGCAGGAGAGAGGGCGAGGGTCAGAGGAGAGAATGAAAGGCCCAACACAGGGCATTAGGAGAGCCAGGGAGAGAGACGAGAGACCTGGAGGGAGGAAGTATTCCGAGAGATGATGGCTAAGAATCGTCCAGGATTGATTGAAAAGATGAATTCTCAACATCTCAACATAAAGTCTGTTAATTTTTTCTAAAGGCGGAAGTCCTGAACAGGAGAAATGAAAGGAAAGCAACCGCTGGATGCCCCGGTTGCAAAACTGCAGACCACTGCAGACGGAGAGGCGGTGCCTGGCCCCAGGACAGAAGGGCCACTTGTTCCCCAGCTGCGGGGACGGCTGGCGGCTGAGGGCGCACAGCTGTGTCCCTCTCCAGGAATTGCTGTCAGCCACATAGTGCTGCCTCCCCCGAGGCCACCCTCCTTCCCCAGGGCTCCACCTGGCCTGGAATGGCTGGTGCCCAGCACCAGAGCTCCCCCGGAAGCAGGGCAGGGGGCAGGGGGTGCGTGCTCCCGAGGCCTCTGTCAGGCTCCCCAGCACACCTCCTGTGCACACCGTCCTCCTCGGTCTGTTCTCTGGGGAATCAGCTGCCAACGAGATTTTCATCCATGGATTCAGATGGTTAGCAAGTCAAGTGCCCCAGAAAGTAGGATGTGGCTGCCAGGGGCTGGGGGAGGAGGGAATGGGGGGTTAGTATCTAATGGGGACAGAGTTTCAGTTTGGGAAGATGAGAAAGTTCTAGAGATGGATGGTGGGGATGATTCTACCCCAGAGCCATGTACTTAATGTCCTTGAGCTGTACGTTTATTTTTGTCAGCTCTAAAAGTTTATTAAATAAGAAGGGAGGCTCCAGCTGAGAAAAAAATTTACTATTAACATTTTGCTATCGACAAAGTACTTTCATATGAATTAGCTCATGGGCTGCCAAAATTGAATGATAATATATGATACAGTATATGGTGACACGCTGACTGACCAGCACGATCACATGCTCTTCTGAGCCGCCAGTGACAAAAATTCCACACTGATTACAATTTCGTATTTTGTACACAAAAACATGATTTTTCACCTCCATTATGTCAGGGCGGTACAGAAGAAAGGGAATTCATTCTTCATTTGGCCAGTGACGAGATGCAGTTTATAAAACCACTCATATGGATTTTGCAAAAATCACTCAGAGACCTAGCTGACTAGCCCAAACGACACACAGGATTTTTGACTGTCTTTTATCTCTGTGACAGCTTCTCTTTTGAACTGTACGTTTAAAATTAATTTAAGGGACGCCTAGGTGACTCAGTCGGCTAAGCGTCTGCCTTCAGCTCAGGTCATGACCCCAAGGTCCTGGGATTGAGCCCCACATCGGGCTCCCTGCTCAGCGGGGAGCCTGCTTCTTCCTCTGCCGGCTGCTCCCCCTGCTTGTGCTCTCTCTCACTCTATCTCTGACAAATAAATAGATAAATAATCTTATCAATAAAATAAACTTAATTTAAAAAGTAAATTTTATACTATGTGTATTTTACTAAAATAAAGAAGTCAAGTAGCCCAAATATGAAATCCATATCGATATCAATATCCATACTGATATCAATGAATGACTGACTAAATTACTAAGTGGAGGAAGGAGACAAATCCCTCAGGCAGAAGAACTCCAAGTAAGTTATGAAGATATTCCACACGAAATATCTTTGGTGTGGGCTGCACCTGGTGACTTCCTTCCAAAGAGCTTGCTGCGGAAAAGGGGAGAAGGAGTAACTCCACGGTGGAGACACCCAACAAGCATGACCTCAGCCAGGTGCTCAAGGTCAACATCCACAGTGATGCATCATGTTGACAGCGGGCTCCCGTGATCTGACATGATGAGAATGACCCTTTACCTCTAGGGTCTTCCTCCCCAAACTCATTAACATCTTCCAATAAAATTGCAAAACTAGCACAGAGAGATCTCGTACTTCCTCACCCAGTTCCCCTTATTAGTACTATTTTCCATTAGTGTGGTACCTTCGTTCCAATTAATGAACCAACACTGACAACATTATTTTAATTAATAATTATTAACTAATTATTAACTAATTAATTATTTCCATTATTTTTCCTTTAAATTTTTAAAATGATGTTATGTTAGTCACCATACAGTATAACATTATTATTAACTGAAATTCATACTTTATTCAGATGTCTTTAGTTTTTACCAAAGGTCCTTTTTCTGTCCCAGGACCCCATCTCCTTAGGCTCCTTTTGGCTATGACAGTTTCTCACTTTCCTTGCTAATGATAAGGGAAACTGGGGGAGAGCCTTAATTTTTCCATCAATCTAAAAATGTCTTAGAATATAAAGTCTGTTAATTTTTTCTAAAGGCTAGTAGCACAAGGCTTATAATGAAAAGCAACGACCCCTGCTTGGCCTCGGGCTCCCCCAAGCAAACAGTGGTAGTTCGTTCTGATTTTGGTTTCCTATTATGCTCATCCCATACACCTAAAAGCAAGGCCTAGAACTGCCATCACTTCATTTATCAGCTCAAACCACGGTCGCCCGGCTTCCTGGGACAGGGAGGTGTCAGCTGGCTCACACCATCCCACCTCCTCCCCATTTTCGCTCTGTTTGAGTTTTCAGACCTCCCCCGTTCTCCCACCACCTTCACAATCGTTGCTTTATTTGATAACACCTGTGTTATCATTTACTTATTATTTCTCCTTTCGATGGGCTTGGTTTTACAAATGAAAGTATTTTAGTATTTTAGTCTGTTTTACTCGCGTCCCTATTCCTAATCCTTGAATAGCACCTGGCACATAGAATGTGTTCGGCCAACACTTACTGAAGAAAAGGAGAGAAAGAACTTGGAAGTGGGGGCATATATGGCGGTGGTTGGATGTCCTCCCGGGAGGCGGCGGGAGGAGGCGCGAACTCTTCGGTGCTTCAAATACTTCCCTGCCCCGCGTAGTCTCCTGCTTTAAGTACGCTTAATCCCGTCACACACAAAAATAAGCAAATAAATAAGCATACAATAAAATGAAAGTATTTTAAAAGAAAGCATTTTTTAAAAGATTTTATTGATTTATTTAAGAGAGAGCAAAAGTGAGAGAGATCTCAGAGGGAGAGGAAGAAGCAGACTCCCCGCTGAGCAGGGAGCCCGATGCGGGGTTCAATCCCAGGACCCCCGAGATCGTGACCTGAGCTGAAGTCAGACACTTAACTGGCTGAGCCACCCAGGCACCCCTAAAAGAAAGCTTTTATGTCCCTATCACTATATTTAAACAAATATCTAGGCCCTTTGGCATACCACCTAAAACCCTCTTCCGAACCCCCGAGGAGCTCTTCCCGCACGTTCAACTTTAGCGTACTTAAACCTCAACTCTCCCTCGGTGTATTTTAAGAGCTCTGGGTGGCAGCCACTACCCTCCCCTACCTTCCCACCCACCTCTCGCTCAGATTTCCTAGCCCTGTTGACCATCCAACTTCCCCATTACTCAGGGGAGTGACTCCACGTCCACCTGGAGGTCCAATGGGCACTGCAAACCCAAGCCATCCAAAAGTGCTGAGTCAGCAGAAGGAGACCCGTGTGTGGAGTCAGGGGAGAGGTTAGAGCCATTGGGGCCTGATTCAGAGCAGCCAGCAAAGGTGAGGAGAGGCAAGAGGGAGTTCGTGTTCCAGAGCTGGTAAACCTGCTTGCTGAAAACGATGGATGGATGGATGGATGGATGGATGGATGGATGGAAGGATGGATGGATGGATGGATGGATGGATGCACTGATTTGTAGTGTCTTCCAATTTCCATGGTGTGAACACTCCCACCATGGCCCATTTCAAGGTACCAATGAGATGTCACTGAACAGGCTGTTGGCACACAATCAACTCTGACAAGCTGATAGGCGCTGGCTCAGGCTCACCGCGGCCTGAGCACCAAGTGAAGAAAGAGCTACAAGAAAGAATTACAAGAATGGGGGCGCCTGGGGGCGCCTGGGTGGCACAGCGGTTAAGCGTCTGCCTTCGGCTCAGGGCGTGATCCCGGCGTTCTGGGATCGAGCCCCACATCAGGCTCCTTGCTCCGCTATGAGCCTGCTTCTTCCTCTCCCACTCCCCCTGCTTGTGTTCCCTCTCTCGCTGGCTGTCTCTCTCTCTGTCAAATAAATAAATAAAATCTTTAAAAAAAAAAAAAAAGAATGGGGGCGCCTGGGTGGCACAACGGTTAAGCGTCTGCCTTCGGCTCAGGGCGTGATCCTGGCGTTATGGGATCGAGCCCCACATCAGGTTCCTCCGCTATGAGCCTGCTTCTTCCTCTCCCACTCCCCCTGCTGTGTTCCCTCTCTTGCTGGCTGTCTCTGTCTCTGTCAAATAAATAAATAAAATCTAAAAAAAAAAAAAAAAAGAATTACAAGAATGAGAGAGTGATCAACCATATTAAATGCTGTTGACATGTCAAATTAGACGAGGACTTCTGCAGTGATGTGTATAACATTTTCTACTTTTTTTAGTGATCTCTTCCCCCAACACGGGGCTAGAACTCACAACCCTGAGATCAAGAGTCACGCACTCTACCAACTGAGCCAGCCAGGCACCCCTGATGTGGATAACATTTTGCCACACAAAAATGTTAAACCTCGTTCGAACGAGATGCAAAAATAATATGACTTCATACCCTGTTTGTGCAACTTAAAAACTAGAGAGTGAAAGAGAACCAACCGTCTCACTCGTTTATTTTTAACCTTTCCTCTTTTTTAATATATGTGTTAAGGCTATAATTTTCCCTCCAAGCATGGCTTTAACTGCATTCCACACATTTTAACATGTGATATTTAATCATCATCCATTCAAAACATATTTTTAATTGCCATCATGTTTCTTTTTCTTTTGGCCCTTAGGGTTTTTGCAGATTTTGACTATTGCTTAATTTCCAAACATGTGAGGATGTTTGTAAGATATCCTTTTAAGATAGTTTTTTAGATACCTTTATTTCTAACTAAATTGTCTTGTGGTCAGAGAACATATTCTGTATTATTTCAATTCTTCGAAGCTTTTTAAGATTTGCGTTCCAGTATAAGTACATTTTTCGTAAATTTCCAATGTGTGCTTGAAAAGAATGTCTATTCTAAAGTAGCTGTGTTCAATGTACTACATGTGTCTGGGAGGTCAAATTTGCTGATCATGTAACTTGAATCTTCTATATCCTTACTGATTTTTTCCCTGCTTATTCTATAAGTTACTGGGAGAGGTAAGAGTCATATTAACACCTCCCACTGAAATTGTGGATTTGTCTATTTCTTCTCATCTGTTTCCCATTGTCTGTTGTTCCTTCTGGTTTTCATTCATACGGCCTTCTCTGTGCCTGTGCCTAGCTACTTTTATTGTGTACTTGATGTTAAAATCGTTTTTAGGGGCACCTGGGTGGTGCAGTTGGTTAAGTGTCTACCTTCAGCCTAGGTCATGATCTCAGGGTCCTGGGATCAAGCCCCGCATGGGGCTCCCTGCTCAGCGGGAAGTCTGCTTCTCCATCTCCTTCTGCTGCTCCCCCTGCTTGTGCTCGCTCTCTCTCTGTCAAATAAATAAATAAATTATAAAATGAAATGTTTTTTAAAGGCTTATTTATTTATTTGAGAGAGAGAGGGCAGCGGGGAGGGGCAGAGGAAGAGGGAGAGAGAGAGTCCCAAGCGGACTCTGCACTGAGCATGGAGCCCCACACAGGGCTTGATCTCAAGACCCTGGGATCACTAACTGAGCTGAAACCAAGAGTCAGACACTTAACCAACTCCCCCCGCCCAGGCGCCGCTTGGTATTAAACTCTTAAACATTGTTTGTAGAAATAATGTGGGGTCTAGAATATTATGTTCCAGCAGAAACATATTAAAATCTTCCTCCCAAAAGGCATGTAAAGGTATTAAACATCTCCAGAAAGTCACTGCTAGTCCCTTAGGCACTAAGTCCTAAGTCCAGTTTTAGGGTTAGAGATTCTTTAAAACCGAGCAGCAGTTCCTGCCAGGAATAGTCTAGGTCCACCTCCATTTCACCCTTACTCCCAGGGCGTCATGCTTCAGGGTCCTGACTCAGGGCCCAAGCAGCAGATCAGCTCTCACCAACTTTTCTCTTCCTAGCCCCACCAACTGTCAGGAGGAGTGGCTCAGGTCTTAGCTACCTCTTCTGAAACCGGCAAACACCCTCATGGAAAAAGTGGTCCCAAATCCGAACTCACCTTTCTGATTTTTTTACTTTATATCGGGTGCTGGCCCAGTAATGCCTCACAGTGTTGGTAGCTCTCTGATGCTTTCAAGCAGGCATTTTGTTCTGTTTTGGATGGTCGTTTTTCTAATTGTCCTCTGTGAAAAGGTGAGGACAAATCACTTAGTCATCTTTACAAAAATCAGAACTCTTACCTCCTTTTCAAAGGAAAAAGCCATGACTTTCTATTCCATAGATGTACCCTTTCCTAATTCCCAAAGAGATCTCTTACATGACGTAATAGCTCCATGGGTGAGAATTTGAGGGAAGGGTGTGGCTTAAGGACTCAATGGCATCTGGAACAGAGCTGGCCGCTACCAAAATGCTCAGGCACGGTTCTGTTCACACACACACACACACACACACACACACACACACACACACACTTTAAGCCAGTATCATCTTCAATTCTGACAAACCACAGCTACCATTAAACCCCGAGTCTACAGGCAAGATGGAAACAGCACTGCCCCTTGGTGACAGCATGTCTTAATTGTAGGCAAGGTAGCTAAATTTGAAACAAATTTCCGAAAGCAGATCACTGGGAAGGACAGTGTCACTATAGCAGGTTTGAGAGCCTAACCTCTGCTTCAAAATATGACAAGGAAAGAATGATCTAGAAGATGGATTCTGGAGATATGCTGATGAAGAGAGACTCAGCGCCACCCCTGGCCAGCACCTCCTCTTCCTTATACCCTAAGCCCCAGCTCAGTCTGCTTGCTTACTATCTTCACCCCGTAGGGAGGGAACAATTTATTTGTAATTGAAGCTGTAGGATCTCAAGAGAAATCTTGGTCAGTATTTGAGCCACTTCTTACATTCAGCCTCATTCAAGGTCCCTCTTCTTGACTGTACTGTCCTAACCCACTTTCCCACTGATGTAAATACTATTTCTAGTTCTCGTCCTAACAATCAGAGAAATTTTGTGTTGGAATCACTATTGGGAAATCTCTAGTGACCCTTCATGTTAAAAAAGGAGGAAGGGAAAATTCAGAGAGTTTGACCAGCTTGCCCAAAGTCACAGCCGTTGGACACAGAGCCACGGCAGAACTGTCGCCTCTCGACTTCCTGCCAGTCTCCACACTGCCTCTTGCTCGCACCGCTTTGTACCAGTCCAGGGGCTCTGGGACCCTGAGCCGTGGGTGTGGAGGCTAGGAACTGACTTCCCAGAGGTGATTTAAGTAGGGTCTGCAGAGGTTTGGAGGACCAGGCTGGCGAGAGCAGAGGGGAGGTTTCAGACTCTTCCGGAGCTGATGAGTGCCTACACGCGCAGCCAGCCCGCGGTCCGGCATCCTGGTGCTGCCTGGCAGCGCTGCAAAGGGGATGCAGCTGGACATCGGGCGCCCGGCCAGCCAAGCGACCTGCAGGCCTCCAGATTGACTCCCTCTTGAGCAAGACCTTTGTAGCCAGAAAGGCCCAGATCCAAACCCTGACTCTGCCATTGAACTAGGTGTGTGACTCTGACCACCCCTTTCCTCCTCTGTACTGTGGAGACCAACACTGTCCATACACAGGGGTGTGATGAGAATAACAAGGTGTTCTACGGAAATCACCTAAAACCGTGCCTGGCACATAGTAAATGCTCAGTGAATGTTAGCTGTGGTAGCAGAAAAGGAAAATTGAGAAAGGTTTAATGGCACATGGGAAGGACTTGGTTAAGCCTGAAATAATGCTCTATTGAGGGCCTAGCCCATGCCAGGTATTTCTCAGTGACTGCCAGCGTCACTAGGACCACGACCTCGTGCTAAGTGTCATGGCTCCATCTCCGCATTGAAGATACTGACACTCAGAGAGACCCAGTGACTTTCCCAGCCAGCAAGGGAAGCAACCGGAGTCCCGTTCCGAATGACACCTTACGTATTTTCTCTCGTTTAATCCTCTCAACAACCCGGGCTGATTCATACTGTTAATTCCAGCGACAGGCACAGAAAACATAAGCACTTTGTCTGGGGTTAAACTCCTGAGCAGTGGCAGAGTCAGGATTCAGACTTAGAACCTGCTAGCTCCAAAGTCCTTGCTCTGCTGCCTGGACGAGTCCCCCGGAGGTGCCACGAAGCGTTGTGCAGGACACGACAGAGATGTGTGCTGGGGCGCTGGCGAATCAGCCTGACTCGGGCCGAGGGCTGGCCAAGGGAGAGAGAGAAGCTAGAACCTGACCTTTGGATGGAACGCCAAAGGCCCTGTGACCCCAGCCTCCCTTCACCGTGTGCATTCCTCATCTCAACTGCCCGTCTCCGCTCCGTGACGGGGACTCACTGCCAGCCTGCTCCATTTTCGAGCAGCTTTAATGCATCAGGAAGCCTCTAGTGGAGGAGAAATAAACCACCTGTCGCTTGTTGGTCCCAGTTCGGCCACCCGGAGCCACACAGATTTTGCTTTTACATGAAATAACGATAACGGTAATTTGAATGGGTACAATGCACCATGCTGTGGGTTTGTTCGCTTGTTTGTTAAGGATTTTATTTATTTATTTATTTATTTGAGAGAGAGAACAAGAGCTGGGGCAAAGGCAGAGGGAGAAGCAGGCTCCCCACTGAGCGCAGAGGCCCACGTGGGTGGGGCTTGATTCCAGGACCCCAAGATCACGACCTGAGCCGAAGGCGGAACTGCTTATGGACTGAGCCCCCAGGCGCCCCCATGCTGTGAGTGTTCTGATGTATTATCTCATTTAGTGTTCACGGCGCTACTGTGCCCATCCCCCCACTCCAACAAAGACGGGAAGTTCCCAATTTATGAACTAATTGTGTTCCTAAAATTCCTTTGTAAGGCTGTTGTTTGGATGGCGGAACTGCTTTCCCACATAAACAATGTGACAGACAGACAGCCGTGGGTGCCCCAAGGAGCCCCTCGGAGCCGGGCTCGCCCATCGCCCCCCGAAGGGACCACCAGGCAGCTACAGTGAAAGCGAACTGAGTTCAGCTACAGTGGCAATCATTATTTAGTGCAGGGAAAACCTGACGTCGGGGAAAAGAGATGTTTGTTCATCTTCCACGCCAGCTGCTTGAGGAAGCGGCCTCCTGGAAGCATACAGCCAACTTTCCATGCCGGCCGGGCACGGCCTGGGAACCGGCTTCAAAGCCAGTTCACCTCCTACTGACGGTGCCAGACAGCGACAGCCCAAGAATTCTACTCAAAGAATGGCCCCTGGTGGTGGAGACGGTGAGGAGCCCAGAGGAGTCGGCCAGGCCTGGCTCTGTCACTTACGGCACGTGCGGCCCTGGGCAAACTAACCTGGCATCTCGGAGAGTCCCAGGTGGAAAGTGCGGACACCACGGTCCTTCCTGACCGGCAGGAGTGCTTTGAGGAAACAATGTGTGGCACACAGCAGGTGCTCAGTAAATGCTCACTTGGACTGTTAAAAATCATCAAGGTTCTACAGAGTCCATGCCGGGAGGAGAAAAGAAGAAAGAAATAGGGTGCCTGGGTGGCTCATTTGGTTAAGCAACTGCCTTCGGCTCAGGTCATGATCCCGGAGTCCCAGGATCGAGTCCCACAATGGGCTCCCTGCTTAGTAGGGAGTCTGCTTCTCCCTCTGACCCTCCCCCCTCTTGTGCTCTCTCTCTCTCTCTCTCTCTCAGATAAATAAATACAATATTTATTTAGAAGAAGAAGAAGAAGAATGAAATAGGGCAAAGAGAGGCCCCACATGTCCCGGGCATTGGGCAGAGGCCATAATCTGAGGAGGTGGGTTTCTCTGATCTCAGAGCCTGCCAAGCAATGAACTGAAAACGAGAAGTGGGGAAACCAGAATGGAAACAGAAGTCTCAGAGGGACCAGGATTTTAGGACAGGACAAGAGGCGCTCTTCTGTCAGCGAGGACAGCCTGGAAGCCCACTGGTGGCCTGAGAGACGAGGTGGCAACTTCAGGCAACAACTGACGTCACAGGCAGGCAGAAGCAGCCTGAACAAGAGCTTAGCCCAGTGTTTCTCAAACCAGGGCCGGCGGGCACAGGCTCCAGGCTCTCCTAGTGCACCACGGGCTTTTAGCTTCCAGAAGTCATTCCCATAATCATTTACATGGCTGCCTTCTAACCAAGGGCAGCCAGAAATTCCAGTACCAGCAGTCGGGCTTTTCATCTCCCGATAGCCATCGAGTACAACTCTATGGCCATAGGACACTAACAGCGAAGGCAGACCTAAGACGGAAAGAGTGCGTCCATGACAAGAGAAGGGCAGGCAGCATCTGTGTGTGTCATAAAAAACGAAGGCTTTGCAATAGTTCCAGTGAGAAAAGGGTAGGAAAATTGAGTAGTTGCAAGTGGCTAAAGAACGTGCCAGATTCCAGGGCATCTGCACCGAGGCAGCCGACACCCTCTCCCTCTCCCAACCAGGTTATGGTGAGACAACAGCACCCACAGCTGGGAGGTAATGTTGTCCATTTGAATGTCATTAGTCTTGTCACGTTGACTGTATTTAAATGCATCCATTTGTTCTGGTTTTATTGCTGTAGCAGGACACGGGGCAGGTGTTAGTTTTCGATGTGCACAATTCGATAATGTTAAAATAAAGCTAAAGTCACAATGACCAAGAGGTGGAAGCCACCCAAGTGTCCATCAATGGATGAATGGGTGAAGTGCGGTCTATCCACACCATGGCGTACTATTCAGCCTTAAAAAAGGAAGGAAATTCTGATACACGCTACAGCGCGGGGGAACCGCGCAGGCATTATGCCTAGTGACAGAAGCCAGACACAAAAGGACAAATCCGGCATGATCCACTTACACGATGTCCCTCGAGGAGCCAAATGCACTGGGACAGGAAGTAGGATGACGGCTGCCGGGCTGGGGGAGGGGAATGGGGAGCTCGCATCTAATGGGGACAGCATCTCAGTTTGGGAAGACGAAAAGGTTCTGGAGACAGATGGTGGGGATGGCTGCCCATCCATCCATCTGGGCAGTAAATGTACTTAAAGCCCTGAACTTCACTCTTCAAAACGGTTAAGACGGCAAGTTCGATGTTGGGTGTATTTCAGCACGTTAAGAATAAATAAATGAAATAAGCCTAAAGTCAGCTCTGGGAATGGGTGAGATTTTTTTCTGTGGCTGTTAAAAGATGGCCACACATAAGATTTCTGGGGTTATCTCAGGGTAAGATAACATGGGTCCTAGGGCTCATCCTTCCGGGGAGGATTTTGGGGCCTAGAAAATAGATTGCTCTCCCACCACCGTCTCTATCTCAGCCAGACCACACAAGAAAGGCAGCTCTCCATGCCTAGATCAGGAGGGCTAGTGAGGCAATGAATCATCTACCAGCCATTTACAGACCTGCCTGTGCACGGCAATCACCTGACCCCTGTCAAAACGAAGATTCCTGGGCCTGCCCGGGGCCTGCCGAATCCAGCTCTCCATGGTGAGGCCTGGAATCTGTGTTTTCCACCAGCTCCCCGATCCCCTCTGAACGCCCAGCCTACTGAAGTGGCAGGTCGGGGCCAGGGGGCGGGGGCAGAGAGGCCTAGAAGGACCCAGGTTTGCAGTTGCCAAGTCCGTGTGACTTTCAGCAGGCCATCTGGCCTTCTGGGTCTCAGTGTCCGCTCTCTGAGCTGGATACAGACATGCCTGTCGTGGAGGGCTCAGTCTGAGGATTGATGTTATCGTCTACAAGGTACCTGGGCGTGAGGGATGCTCGATAAATGGTGGGTGCGGTTAGAATCCAAGACCCAGGAGAAGCCGACCCAGTTGGCACCCGCGGAGAGGGGAGAGCTGAGAATAGCCGAGCGCTCAGCCCTTTCCTCTGGAGCAGCTCCCTCACAGATGGCTCTGTCCAAACTGCACATGTGTTTCCTGCAGGAGCGAGCACCTTTAACCAGGGACGTGGACATGGGTTGTCACTTCAGCTCTGAAAAAAGGGACAGAAGTCATCAAGGGGAAATTCCCTCATAGAAATCAGAATAGTGCTGTGGGAAACCCCTCTCCTCTTTCTCCCCCACCATCCTCATCCCCATTCTCAGAGCTGGCTCTGCCTGAGCCTTAAACCCCGACGGCAGCCTCTCCCAGGAAGAGAAGCGCCGCTGGCCTGCTGTGCAAATCCTGCCGTGTGTATTAAGAAAATCAGAAACCAGGGATGTACTGTATAGTGACTAACATAATATAATAAAAAAACATTATAAAAAAAAAAAGAAAGAAAATCACTTGCCCTCCGTGAGCCTGAGATCCTCATCTCTAACTGGGGGGAGGAAGGTGACAACAATTCATCCATTCTGCAGATTTTTATTGAGCACTTACTAGGCCAGGCCCTTGACCAGGGGCAGGGAGGCCACAATGAACAGGAGACACGGCCCTGGTCCTCACCACTGACAGTCTGGTGGGAGAGCCAGGCTTTACGCAAACCATCCGCAAATATCTAATCGCAAAATAAAATCTCTGTCTTAGAAGCTGTGGCTAGGCATCGTTCTTCCAACAACTTCGTAGTGGCAGAACCTTTTACTCAAATAAAGTCTTACACAAAAAGCAAGCGGGAACAATAGATCGAAGGGTTGCTGCTCGGAGGTCTCCGGGAAGATCTCCAGGACCCTAGGGCTTCAAGGAGCACAGCTAGAAATCAGCACTCTGGAGGGATAGAGGAAGAAATGTCTGCAGGTGGCCAAGCAGAGTCCCGGCCCGCCGCGGGGCACTCGAGAAATGGCAGTTCCCATTCCTCACGTTGTCATCTCTCTCTCTAGGAGACAAGAAGGCACCATTTCAGACAGTGGTGGGGGTGGAGGTGATGGGGGCCGGGGCCAGGCTCAGCCCTGGACTCCTGGGTCCTGCAGCCGGCAGATCCCCTGTCCATCCTGGCTGAGGGTGCCCCAGGGGCTGCGAGTCTGGGGGTCACTGGGAGGTGGGGACACACTGATTCTGGGCACGCTGACTCTGGAAACCAGCTCGCTGCAACGGCCGATTATCTGATGGAACGCTTCCTTCATCAGTGCTAATATCCATGTACTGAAACAATGAAAGGGTTTCCTATCAGTTCCAAATAGGACGTGAAAAACTCTCAGCGCTAAGAGTAGAGGATGCTAGAATGGGCAATGGGAAACGCCTGAGTCACCGGAGGGCCGCTTTGATTCCAACGGCCCAATCGCTGAAAAGGAAAAGAGAGAGAGAGAGAGAGTGGTTCATTAATGGTCAGAGGGAGGGGACAGGAAGGACTGGCCCTTCACACGGGACCTCCCCACAGGGCCAAGAGCGGGAGAAGCCTGGCCGTCGGGACGACACCCAGAGAAAGGAAAGAGCTCACAGCTTCTTCCGCCCCCACCCAGCCTCAGCCTCAGCCTCAGAGCACGGGCAGGAGCCACACTCCATGGGCAGGTCTGATTTCCACGGATAAAAGCTTGCCAGGAGGAATTTTCAGGACGTATTTTTCTCCAAGCACCTGCGTATACCCAGGAGCTGGACGGCCACAGGGCTGGCCCGGAACAAGGAAGCCTGTTCACCCCTGCCTTGTCCTGGGGCTCCAGGCAGTTGTCTTGCCCTCCCTGTGGGTCTCCAGCTCCCCTCGGGTTGGACACGAGTCTGTTCTTTTCCCTACTCTAAGAATGCACTGGTCCATTATGCTTCAAAAGACAAAATGTGAACAGGCCCCAGGCAAAGCAGAATGGTTCCTAACCTCACGGCTGGTGCGTGCGCTCATGCCCGTACTCCGAAAGTAAACTCTCTCTTACGGTCAGACCACAGCCCTGGTTATCAGGCTTGGAAGGTAAGAAAGGAGCCTTCTGTCCCTGAGCCTCCGGAATCTCATGACCTTGCACTGCACTCCAAGGAGCCTACCTCCACCAGAGCCTGTGTTGGCCCAGGAACCAATTCAGACCAGAGTCTTGCTAACAAAACGATCATCGTTGGGGTCAGAAATTAATGTAATTCAGGGGCACCTGGGTGGCACAGAGGTTAAGCGTCTGCCTTTGGCTCAGGGTGTGATCCTGGCGTTATGGGATTGAGCCCCACATCAGGCTCCTCCGCTGGGAGCCTGCTTCTTCCTCTCCCACTCCCCCTGCTGTGTTCCCTCTGTCGCTGGCTGTCTCTATCTCTGTCAAATAAATACATAAATAAAATCTTTAAAAAAAAAAAGAAATTAATGTAATTCATCCCGTTCCTAACGGTCCTCACTTGCTGGTGATATGACACTGTACCTATTATTAGGCTTCCAGAGTGAGACCGGAACGCTGGAACCTCGGCGTGAGTATCACTTGGGTGCCTCCCCTCGGCTCACATCCGGGAGCCGCGCAGGGGGAGCGTGATCGCGCTCTACTCCGGCTCGGGGTTAAACAACAGCTTTTAGGAAAAACCTTCCGATGATGTGCTGCTAAGTGTACAGGTCCTGTGCGTAGTAGGGGCTTTATGAATATGCATCAAATGAAACTGAACCCAAGGAAGCTTACTCAGCATGTGTCATCTGGGGGGTCTCCTTCCCCAGGAAATGCATGTCTTGGGGAAGGCTCCTGGGGCTCAGTTCCAGAAAGAGCTGGAGGCTCCTGAGAGAAAGGGGCCCAGCTCAGCCCCAAGCTTAGAACAATGCCAAGCGCTCAACACACTGCAGGTGTGTGTGCGCTGGGAACTTCTTCCTGAAGCCTCTGAGGTCAGGGGCCGGGGCCCAGAGGGCTGGCTGCATTTATTGTCCATTGTCCCGGGCAGGGACAGGAAGCACTTTCTGTTCCCAATTGCTTGGGTGGATTAATTTACAGTGGGGAGCTCGGGGTTGGCGCGCCAGCACCTGTTTTCCCCTCCAAGAGGCCAGCTTCCGGCCTCGGAGGGTTTTCAGGAGGGGTCCCCCTCTGCACAGACGCAGCCTCCTCCAGAGCCCCTCTGGCTGCTGCCCCTGCCACGTTCCCCCATTGCCCTATGGGCCACCAGACACCGACTGGGCTGCAGCTGAGGCCCTGGGAGCCCCGAGGCCTGCACTGCCCTCTGAGCCGCCTACTCTTGGGGGAAAGTTTAACCCCATGGGGTGCACACCACACTGGCCCGATAAGGAACGATGACAACCAAACCTCAGCAACAGCGTCTCCCCTTTTATTCAGGATCCACTCTCTCTGCCCAGTTCGGTTAGGTGTCGTATACACGCTCCTCTCATTTTCCTTTGAATGGGGGTGTGAGACCCATTTTACAGATAAAGAGACGGAGGCTCGGAGAGGTGACGTGCAGGGATCATAAATAGCAATGATGCAGTTCAAACGCAAGTGTGTTCCAGGTTCCAGAGCTCTCTCTCCAACACGAATGTCTGCAGGAGCCAGGCAAAGCATACGACTGAGAGATGCCGGCCGACCCTGCAGTGACAAGGAGCGGGGGGAGTCACGAGAGTCGGGGACACATGTGCCACCTCCAGGGGACAGCCGCTGCTCCCCGCTCCAGCCTGCTGTTGCCTGGAAGGAAGGTGGGCCCCGTGTGGCCAGATTTCTATGTGGAACCTCCTGATTTTTCCACGTTGGTAACTTGCACAATGAACGTCTAAACCTGGCTAAGTGAGAGGAAGCTTGTACGCAGGCAACAGATTCCTGCAGGCTCTGCCTTGCCCTTCTGGTCTGTGCCAGTAACAGCAGGGAGCACCTACTGTATGCAGGCACTGCGGCGCACGCTTCCCCCACAGAGATCCATGATCCATTCACTCTCTGTGTCCTCCCTCTGCTCCAAGGAGAGTGGGGCCGTAAAGGGAAACCGTTGGACGCCGGCACCCCACCATTCCCCGCTTGCTCACGGCATCCCTGCCTCCCTACATCAGAGTCTCATCACTGTCCATCTAGGAGGCAGAGGAAGAGTTTGGGAGTCTGGTGGAGGATGGGGATGCTGGCCTGATTTCTGTAGGTCATTTTCATTTTCCTATGATGGCCCTGAGAGCGTCACCCAGACCCACCAGCACACCCACCACTAGCTAGCACAGCTCGGATTGGCCAGCTTGCTCCCTTTCGCTCTCCTCACAGTTTGCCAGCTTCAGCTCGGCCCCTTGATTCTGGTGGCCCGACATGGTTCCATATCCCCTCTCTCTGCCCACCTGCCCCCCTGCCCAGCAGCCTGCCATTCGGGGGGCTGCGGCCGCTCTGCTCGCCCTGTTTTCTCCTACCCCACCCGGGGAGGACGCATTACGGCAGGGCTCCGGATCCAGGTTCGCCTGCTGTCCCCCTGAGTGACAGGGCTGCCCTTTGTGGAGGGGGAGATTAGAGGCAGGCTGGGGGCCGCGCAGCCCTCGCCAGGATGACAGGAGACGTCAGCCCCACACGCACACAGCACAGCCCAGAACGAGGAAAGCCTTGACAGGCCTGGAGGGGATCCAAGAGGGAGCGGGAGGGAGGGGGACACACTCCTCACACACAAAGGCCGGGCCTGTCTTCACACCTGCGGGATGAACAGAACCCAGGGGCTGGGGGAGAGGTGGGGGCCGTGGGGGCATGAATAATTCGCTCTGAAAGAAGCATGTCACAGGGAGATAGCTCAGCCAGACTCTTCAAATAAAGGCAAGCAGCCACGGTGACAGGGGACATTCTTTGCCACCCATGCACTGCTGGGACCTAAGTGCTGAGATGTCGTGAAAGAAAAGCGCCTTGAACCCTTCATAGTTATTTTTATTAAAAAAAAAAAATGAGAGAGAGAGAGAGAAAAAAAAAAAAAAAACCACCACCGCAGCAGGGACGAGCCTGTGAGGCCTGAGAAAGGGCAGATAATGAATTCTGGCACCCTCATTTTACCTTTGTTGGGAAGATCGGCGCTTCCTGGACACTCCGAGGGGCGTCTGCAGAACCAGGTCTGCGCATT
This sequence comes from Ursus maritimus, assembly GCF_017311325.1. Lineage (NCBI taxonomy): Eukaryota > Metazoa > Chordata > Mammalia > Carnivora > Ursidae > Ursus > Ursus maritimus. The sequence goes on from NW_024423786.1 coordinate 2,560,300, forward strand.
TTTCAGGCCTCTACATCTTCAGCCGCCCTGCTCCCCCTGCCTGGGTGCCCTCCCGCCACCGACCCAAACTTCCAGAACCACCTCTGAGGACTTCTTCACACGAGGACCACCCCGGCCAGACCCCCCAAGTTCTTGCTCCCTCCTCCCCAAACGTCCTCTTTGGGTACTCAGCATGTGACCTTATCTTTTGACATATTGACCCCAGCCACACAGCCAAGCCCTCAGAGCAAGGACCCTGACCAGTTCTGTTCCATGCCCCCCAACCCGAGCATAGTGGACACACGCTAATGTCAATTGATGAGGATGATGACAGCGGTTTCTTTTTTCTTGGGAAGATGAGGCAATGAGGCTACAAATAATAATATTCTAGCGAAAAACGGACCCCCTCAATGTCCATCCATTCACAAAGGAATAATGAAATAAATTATGACAGAGCCTAATATGGGACTCCTCTGGGGCCACTCGGAAGAGTGAGGCTGACCTATGTACGTTCACCTGAACGGAGGTCACGGAATTCAGTGGGAAAAGTTTTAGCAGGGCATATGAAGCACAGGAAAATGTGGGGAGCTTCTTCCCCCCAAACCATGGACCGGGGCTACCTCCTCAGACTCCGGATTTAGAGGGAAAAGAAGGGCTGAGGGATTTTCACTTTTTTTTATACATACTTGGGTATATTTTAATTTTTTACATTGACTATGTATTACTTTGGTGACTTAAAAGAATTCTTAGGAGAAGGGCGTTGGGGGTGGGGTAACTGGGTGATGGGCATTAAGGAGGGCACGTGATGTGATGAGCACTGGGTGTTATACCCAACTGATGCATTATTGAACTCCACATCTGAACTAATGATGTACTTACTACATGTTGGCTAATTGAATTGAAATAAAAATAAATTAATTGATTAAATTAAATTAAATAAGATAAAAAGAATTCTTTTTTTTTTTAAGATTTTATTTATTTATTTGACAGAGATAGAGACAGCCAGCGAGAGAGCGAACACAAGCAGGGGGAGTGGGAGAGGAAGAGCAGGCTTTTAGTGGAGGAGCCTGATGTGGGGCTTGAACCCAGAACACCGGGATCACGCCCTGAGCTGAAGGCAGATGCTTAACCACTGCGCTACCCAGGCGCCCCAAATAAGATAAAAAGAATTCTTAATCCACGTGGTTTAGCCAGAGCTCGACCTTTCCTGGGCCGGGGCTCCAAGGCATGTCTTTGCTCAAGGAAGAAAGAAGAAAAATCTGGAGATGGCTGCCACAGCTCCAGGACTGAAGGGTGGATGGCAGGGGACAGGTCACCACCGATCTTGGCTGCCAGCGCCCTTTCCAAAGACAGTAAAATCTTTGCCTGAAATCCTCCGGGAAGATAGCTGCTTACACCTCATTGGCCAGAACAGGTCACATGGTCATGGGAGCCGCCAGGGAGGCTGGGAAGACAGAGGCAGGATTGTCATGCAAAGCTTAGATCAAGAACGAATTTTGTCTAGCCCAAACAGCCTCCCCTGCATGTACTTTCCCTCTTGCTTCAAGTCTATTGCAACTTTTTCTCTTCTCTTGAAACAAGACGTTTCACTCCAAAGGTGAAAGTTCACTACTAATGCCTGTCCCTGCTCACAAAAACTTCCTCCAGCTACACCCTGTGAACCGGTTTCTGTTGACATTATTTAGCAATATTTCTTTTTTTATTATTATTCAGAATTCTGCACTTCAGTCTTGCCACCACAAGGGGAGAGACTGCCTACCCGAGAATGTAGCCAATAGGGAAGAAACCAGAAACCAAAAGCTGGGGAAACTTGGAGTCCTCTTGACCCAGTAAAGCCCTGGGTCAGCCATGCCTAAAACTACCTCTGGCTTTTTTTTTTTTTTTTTTTTTTTTTTTTAGTTTTATTTATCTAAGTAATCTCTACACCCAACATGGGGCTCAAACTCACAACCCCAAGATCAAGAGTTGCACGCTCCTCCAAATGAGCCAGCCAGGCACCTGTACCTCTGGTTTTCTAAATGAATGAACCAATAAATTACTTTTTTTCCTCTTTATGGCAGTTTGGGTTGAGTTTCTGTTGTGTTTTTTTTTAAGATTTATTTATTTTTGAGAGAGATGTGAGAGAGAGACAGCACACGCACTTGAGCAAGCACTCAAGTTGGGGGAGGGACAGAGAAAGAGGGAGAAGCAGGCTCCCCACTGAGCAGGAAGCCCAACTCAGGGGCTCGATCCCAGGACCCTGGGATCATTGCCTGAACTGCAGGCAGATGCTTAACCTACCAAACCACCCAGGCGCCCCTGAGTTTCTGTTTCTTAAAACCAAAAAAAGTCCTGACAATCCTAGAGACAATCTAGAGCTGAGTTTAATCATGTGCTCTGGTGTAGAACCATCTCAACCTGGTTGGGGGTGTGTATGTGGTGGGTCTTCATATGTCTGTGTGAAACCCAGATGGCCACTGACGTCACCCCCAGCCTTGGGAGCTCAGTAGGATTACATCATATCACAAACCCTTCGTCCATGGTCCACCCAATGCTCTCCCCAAGATTTCTACAGGTCCCCTGAGGGTTCCTGTTCTCTTGGTCATCCATGACTCCACGTTGACTCTTGTTCTCACGTATCCCTCCATGTCTTGTGTCTTCCCACTTCTCCACACTGACCTGGAAATGAAACTGGGCCCTTTTCCTTAATTCACGTCCTGTATTCCCAAAATTGCTCACATAAGATACTGGGATCATGGATTTTACGGAAGCTTTAGGACAGTTTAAATGAGAGCAATGTAAACCTCAGTCAGATAGGGACATCTTAATCACGAATATTTAATAGAGGGGTGCCAGGGTGGTTCGGTTGGTTAAACATCCTGACTCTTGATATCAGCTCAGGTCTTGATCTCAGGGTCGTGAGTTCAAGCCCTGCACCGGTCCCCATGCTAGGTGTAGAGCCTACTTAAAAGAATAATTCATAACAGTAATTAAGAATCCAGTGACAACCCCAACACCAAGCATTTCTTTTTGCACGTGTTTCCGTGGGCCCTATTTTTTCGTCTCCTTCCAAACCACAACTCTTGCCATCCCAGCACAGAGGTATTTTCCTGAATAAAGCGGTCCCTCCCTAAGAAGAGCTCTGGTGCTGGCTATCTATATTTACTATCTGTCTCTGGGACCTTATTTTTTTCTTATAAGTACCAGAGTGCACTACATATTTAGGGATCGAGTGTAAAGAACACAGTTCCTGAAACAGGAAATAAACCAATTTGATTGTGCAGGAGAAATAAAAGCCCGTAGATGCCTAATCTGAAAGAACAGAGAAATTCACATACCAAAGCAGATCTCTGGGCAAAGGGTCACCAGCTGTATTCTCTTTGGCATTCTCCCACAACACCAGCAGGCAACACAAAAGTGGCAGTGACCTGGTCCCTGATCTTCTCACCTTCCTCTTGGTAAGCATTGAGACATTAGAGCAACTTACAAATAGCGTCCCTCCACTAAGGACATTGTGAATGGTGGCAGTAAGAGTTAAGGCTCCAAACGTTGGAGAAATAAGGTTGGAAGCAAGGGCCATCTTAGTGAAAGATGGCGGAACTTCCTTGCCAGTCTCCTCCCCAGCTGACCTGTGACCTCATTATGGTCAGGTGCAATGTACAGTTCTGAAGCTGCAGAAATGTTGTCTGTAGAGCATTGGAGAACCCTGAGGACATCCCAGATGCCTTCTTGGGGGTCTCCCCACTCACACTCCCCACCCTAGCACCCCCTCAAGCCCCTTCTCCAGAACGTGCTTTTGTCATCTCTCAACAAGACAACAGCCTAATTTGGATTTTCTGACTCCAGCCTCTCCCCTGCCCTCCCCCCTCCACATGGCAGCAGTTCTTCTAAAGCACAAATCTGATCTGGTTTAAAATATACAAGTGAGGGGCACTTGGGTGGCTCAGTCAATTAAGCGTCTGACTCTTCGTTTCACTTCAGGTCATGGTCTTGGGGTCCTGGGGTCCAGCCCCATGTCAAACTCCATGCTCAGCGTAGAGTCTTCTTGGAATACCCCCCCCCTCTATTTCTCCCTCTGCCCCTCCCTCACCTCTCTCTCTAAAATAAATAAATAAATCTTTTTAAAATAAAAAAGAATAAAATACACACATGAAACAAAGTCCCAGGATGAGTCTCCTTACTGATCTGCTCCCACCAGCTGCCCCAGGCCCTTCTGTCTCAAAGTGCCCAGCTTGCAGGAGAGAGTAATCTCTGCATCCCTACAGTCCTCCCACCTGGGCCACCTCAGAGGCCACAGTCACTGCTAAAGCAAAGTGTCCTTCAAGAGGTTCCTGCGGGGTCTTCCTTAAATCTTTTCATTCCAGTGCCGCACCCTTGCTTCATCCTCCCCTGATCTTGGACCTTTGTGTCCAACTCTAGCCATTCAACACAATTCATGTGCAACTTGCCTTTTCACTCGCTCCAGAAGGCTCTCTGATGCCTTGTCTCATGCACCACAGAGACCTCCCTGACTCCCTGATCATACACTGCAATCACCTGGGGAGCTTTTAAAGCCATCCTAGCTGAATTCCTCTGCGGTGGGGTATTTTAGGAAACTCTCCAAGGTGATTCTGATGTGCTTGCAGGGTGCAAGATGGAAGAGCAGGGTGTGCTCCGAACGGCACTGGCTAATGAATTCCCCTGTCTGAAGCACGCAGTTAGCAAGTCAACAGTTGCAAAGTGAAGCACAACCTGGACTGTTTGCATTTTTTGTCCTCAGTAACTAACTCCCTGTGGGCATAGTCAAGTCAATGGTTCGAATCAATGAGACCCTTGCTCCTCAAAGTGTGGTCCGTGGACAGGGCAGCATCAGCACCTCCCAGGAGCTTATTAGAAGTGGACGACCTCAACCTCCCCAACCAGATCTACTGAGCAGAACCTGTATTTTAACAAGATCCCCAGGTCATTTAAACATGTTAAAGTCTGAGCAGCCCTGCTCTGAACTTGAAAATGTTGAAGGACAGGCATGTGTATATTCCTTATTCTAGGTCAATGCCCACAGGAGCAGGCAGGAGTGAGGTGGCCTGTGTGAGGCACTAAGGAGCACTGGGGACTGTGGCTAAGGAGAGGCACCACAGCTGCAACCCCCACCCATTCTTGCCCGTTAGGATCCAAACCCCGGGGACTGCCAGGGGGTCCTCTTCCTCAGGAGAATCCTGAACTCCAGGTTTTCTTTAGGTGAAATCCACTCCCTTTTCAATGTTTCCCTAGCACACATCCCTAACACCTTCTGTTGCATTTATTGTTTCTTACCTGCTCCCCTTCTAGAACACGGGGATGGTTGTCTCTTGTGCTCACTGTTGTGTCCCAGGGACTTAGAACTATCTCTGGCAAGGTAGTAGGTGCCAACAAATAGATGCGTAAAGAATTTACTGTGCAGGACAAGCCAGAGCACATCTCTGGCTGACATGCGGCTGACCACTCCATAGCTTTGCCTGAAGGAAGCAAGGCCATGGTCCTCTAGCAATGGCACCTGGGCTGGGAGACCCCGAGGCCAAGAACTTCATCCTCGGGAGGATCTAAGGAGCCTTCCTTCTCCCTTCCCTGTGGGATCATAGACATGCAAGAGGCCCTGGGAGGGAGGCCTATGGGAAGTCCCCCTGGGAGCCTCTGAAGAGTGCTCTTGTGAGAAACCAGCCTGATGGGGTCTGTGAGATGATCCAGAAGAGGTTGGGGCCATTTTATCTAACCCTCCCTTTCAGGAAAGACCCTTATATTTAGACTTTTTGATATTATCTCCAAGTAAGGTTACACTTACAAAAGTCTTTTTTCTTGAAGGTATTCATCTGTAAACACTTATCGGATCCCTCAGTTGGCCACAATGCTATGCTGTCTTGTCTTCATTGTTTAATATTCTAGAAGCTTCTCTCACTTCCGGAGGGAGGGACCCTAGACAGAGATCATAGGGCCCTTAGGGGGACACTCTCTTCCTTGTAGCTCTTTTCCCCCTGCTGATCGGGGTGCCCCCGTCAGGGGGCTCTTGGGCCTTAATGCTGTGCCCCTGGGCCCTGGCCTGGAGCCCCTCAGAGAGCCTTGAGAGAACTGAATGCAGGCCAAGTATCCTTTTGGGGGGAGGCCCATCCCCAAGCCAATGTTCCTTCAGAAGCCATCAGGGCTGGCCTGGACGTAGAGGAGAGGGCCAGGCAGTGCCCTCCAGGGCCTGAGCTCCTGGCCTGCAGCTGCACTGGAGCTGAGGCACGTCTTCCCTGAGCAGTGGCTGCCCCCATGAGGGCAAAGACGGCAACCAGGCCTATTACTGTGCAGGGGAACCTGGCCAAGGCAGGGGTGCCCGTGGAAGAGGAGTGGAGGAAGTCTGGGGTGGGGAGCTGTGTGCAGCCCACCAGGATGTGTGGGCCCCAGAGGTTCCTGCAGGATTTATGAAAGAAGACCCAGCCAGACTGCCTGTGTGAGGGGGGGAGGGGCGTAGTGGGAGAAGGTGAGCCTTGGGGGGGCCCTACATGGGGGGACGGGGAAGGAGCCAAGTCAGCTATGTGAGAAGGTTTACATTTTTGGTACTTGTTGCTCATCTTTTTGTCTCTTTACCTTTATTATCAAAAACCTCAAGCTTTTACAATAGTAAACAGAGGGCTACAGTGACCCCTTGCGCAGCCATCAACCCGGGCCCAGTAATAACTAACTCAGGGCCGATGCTCTCCAGCACTTGCTGCCCTGCACTCACCCCACTCCCATGTTATCGCACAGCAAATCACATACACCTCAGCATTTCACTTATAAATATCTTAGTATCTTTCTCTGAAGGAAAAAGAAACTTTTAGAACATAACCATAATACCATTTTCATACCTTTAAAAAATGAACATTATTTCTGTGATATTATCAAATATCAAGTGTTGTGGATTGAATCATACCCCCCCCCCCCGCAAAATGTTGAAATCCTAGACCCAAGTGCCTCAGAATGTGACCTGATTTGGAGACAGGGTCTTTATCCAGTTAAAATGAGGTCATTAAGGTGGGTCTTAATCCAATCTTACCGGTGTCCTTATGAGAGGAGGGAAATCTGGTCACAGAGACAGACCAGCATGGAGAAAATATCATGGCAAGAGATAAAATGAGGACGCCATGTGAAAATTGGACTCTATTGTCATGAGCTAAGGAATGTCAAGGGCTAGGGGAGCTGTAAGAAGCAACGAAGGAGCCTGCCCCGCTGCCTCCAGACAGCCGCCACCTTCATCGTGGACTTCCGGCCTCCAGAAGTGTGAGACGGTGAATTCCTGTTATTCTAAGCCACCCAGTTGGCAGTACTTGGCTAAGGCAGCCCTAGAAAACTAATCTTGTCCATGTTCAAATTTCCAATGATCTCACAAATGTCCCCATTTTTTTAGTTTGTCTGTTGAAATCGAGATCCAAACAAGAATCGCCGGTTGTGACCGGCTGATATGTCTCTTAAGACTTACCTCTTAAGACGAGCTGGCGACTTATTTATTAAGGAAACTCATGTTGTTTGTCCTGTGGAGCTCACCACAGTGTGGATTTTGCTGTTTGCATCTCCGGGGTGTCATCTCGACCTCTCTACTCCTGGGGAGCGTGTCTACAGCCCAGCATCTGCATGACCTGCGAGCTTGTTGGAAATGAGGAGGATCCCAGGCCCACCCCAGACCTGCAGGATCAGAACTCCATTTTCACAAGCTCCGCGGTGATTCGTGTAGGCACTGGAGCCTGAGAAACGTACGATTCACGTTCTTTTCCCTGCTGCATTTCTTAAAATTGGTGATCGGAGCTGGACGCTTGATCAGATTCAGGTTTGATTTTTTTCACCAAGACTATGTAATAGATGGTGATTGTTCTTCCATCAGGAGGCATATCGTGCCTGGTTGTCTCTCTGTTATGATGTCAGCAGAAGTTGACCATCCATGCCTAAATCCATTCATTCATTAGGGTTACAAAATGGTGCCATTCTATTTCCATTATTCCTCTTCATTCATTAGTAGGAATACATCCATAAAGGAAAAGTTTGTCTCATCTGCTATTTGACTACCCAGTGGTGCAGTAATATAGGAAAGGAAGGATAAATGCTAAATTCTTTCCCTTTGCATACCATTTTTCAAAATGATGAGTAGATTCTCAATGGTGATAGTGAGTTTTGTTATTTTGGTTCTGTTTTTAGCATCAAACGCATGGATTTAAGCATAAGTGTTTACAGTCCATTCTTATTCTTCTTGATAGTCAGTGGTTGTCCAATCTTTGGCTAGTGGGAATCATTAGAGTTGGCTCCTGAGTCTTTGTAACAGAACCCTAGTACAACCCTAGGTAACATAGCAACCTCATGCAACTGGGTGTTCTAAACTCATCTTGTGCATCTCCTGTCCTAGACCTGGAATCAGTCATCTCTCCATGGACCTCTAATATCATTCAGTGGAGAAGGGTGTTTAGAGACCACAGTTTGAGTGTAGGGGTGTTCACTGCTATGGGTTGGCCTTGATTTGGGGCCTTTCATTGGCTAAAACATAATTAACATTTTAACACAAAATTCATGAGCTCATACTTCCAAACAAATTCAATACCATGGGATTTTTAGCTTAAGCTTTTTAGTTGGATAAGTATCTCCTTTCTCCCAAGCAATGAATCCGACTTCACAGTGACATCAGGTATGATAGAATTAGGATGCCCCATATTTGCTCATTTGCCTTGCCCCTCATGGCATGATCAAACGTGATAGGAGCTCCAGTCAGGGTGGCACGTCAAGCGTTCTAGGAAGAGTCCCCACAGACTGGCTGGGAAGGGAGGCCTGCAGGGTGACAGAATTGGCTGAGTTGGGACAAAATGACATGACGCCCATAGGTCACAAAGGGGATGACAGAAGGGGAGGTCCATCTCAGGACTGCACAGAATGGAAGGCTTAGGTAGGAGACCACAGGCAGGAGAACAAAGTCCAAGGGGTAAGACATTGCCAGCCTATGAAAGGGACTGAGGGTGGGACCCTTCATACTTGAGTCCCACCGGCACATAAAAAATTAAAGAAATGCCAAAACATGATTACATACATTAGAAGACATTTTAAGACATTTCCATTGAACAAATTAAAACTCGTATGAGAAAAGCTAGCCACAATGTAATTATACTCACACAAGATAGTTAGGAGATTTATACAAATGTGTATCTATTGATCTGGAGTCTCTATAAGGAGTGAGAACAATTTTGAAACACAAATTTAAAGCCAAATGAGGAACACCATCTTCTTTCAACCCTGTCAGTGAATTTCTGTGATTTTACGTTCTACCTTTTAGAAAGAAAAAAATAAACTATCTTTTTTAGAGCAGTTTTAGGTTCATAGCAAAATTGAGTGGGAAGCTTGGAAAGTTCCCCTCTACCCCCTGCCCCCACACATGCAAAACCTCCATGTCTTTTTGTGGCTTGGTAGCTTGTTTCTTTTCAGCACTGAATAATAGCCCATTGTCTGGATGTGCCGCAATTTATCCATTCACCTACCGGAGGACATCTTGGTTGCTTCCAAATTTCGACAGCTATGACTAAAGCTGCTATAAACACCCCCATGTAGGTTTTTTGTGGGCATGTTTTCAACTCCTTTGGGTAAATACCAAGAAGCACAATTGTTGGCTCATATGGTAAGAGTATGTTTAGTTTGCAAACAACCACCAAACAGGGGCACCCTGGGTGGCTCAGTCAGCTGAGTGTCTCACTCTTGATTTCATCTCACGTCATGATCTCAGGGTTATGAGATTGAGCCCTGCATTGGGCTCTGTGCTGGGCGTGGAGCCTGCTTAGGATTCTCTCTCTCTCTCTCTCTCTCTGCCCCTCGCCCCTCCTCCTCTTTCTATCTCTCTCCCTCTCAGTAAAATAAAATAAAATACATCTCCTTAAGGCAACCTGCCCTTAAAAAAAAAACAAAAACTGTCTTCAAAAGTGGCTGTCCCGTTTTGTCTTCCCAGCAGTAATGAATGAAAGTTCGTGTTGCTCTACCGCCTTGCCAACATTCGGTGTTGTCACTGTTCCAGATTTTGGCCGTTCTAATAGGTGTGTAGTATTATCTCATTTTAATTCGCCTTCCCCTGATGAGAGATGAGTGGAGCGTCATTCCACATGCTATTTGCCATCCGCATACCTTCTCTGGTGAGGTGTCTGTTCAGGTCTTTTGCCCATTTTTTAGTTGGGTGGTTTGTTTTCTTATTGTTAAGTCTTAAGAGTTCTTAGTGTATTTTAGACAACAATCCTTTATCAAACGTGTCTTTTGCAAAGATTTTATCTCAGTCCATAGCTTGTGTTTTCACCTCTAGCTGTTGACTTGTTTTAGGGAGAATGTTGAAGGTCTGAGTTGGAGACCCCCCCACATGCAATATGAGGGTGACCCCCACTCTCTCATGCCCTGCGGTCCCTGAGGGGTGAGGAAGGGCCCACCAAGGAAAGAACCAGACCTCACAGGGAGCAGGGAGGAGGAGGCCCGCAGTTGGCAGAGTCCGTGGTAGGCTCCTCTCTTGAAGGAGACATGAATGTGGGGGAAGCGTGAGGGAGAGCTGCGTGTGAGGAGAGTCAGGGCTGCCCTGAGAAAGTCTGAGGAGGAAGATGTTCAGAGGGCGGGGGAGGTGAGGAGACACTTGGAGGCAGGCCGCACACAGGCAGGGAGACCTGGTAGGAAACGGAGTTCAAGGAAAGCTGTTGTCCCCGAGGCTGGGGTGACACTGCTGGGACATCCTGGAGGCAGATCCACGTGGACTGTCCTGTGCCAGGGCAGGTGGACCCTGGAGCCAGCCAGCCAGCAGGACCAGGCGCAGAGACGGCACAGCCCCAACGCTGTCACCAGGGGTCCTTCTTGAGCCACTCAGAAAGCTCGTCAGAGTGCCCTCCTCAGCCCACTCCTCACACAAGACCACCCCGCACTTTCAACAAACAGATCCTAAAAGGGCCGGTAACCAAACGCCAACGTCAGGTTTTGCTATGTTCACCGACGCCACACGTCCTGGAAAAATCCACAGTCCAAATCCAAACCATTCCTAGGGCCCCACATGGGAGAATTGCATTCCAGGGAGAACCTTCGTTTAAACATTCCCTGACTTGACAAAACGGGCTGCGTTAAGGGCACATCCATGAAACTGTTGGCACTGGATTTCCTTTTTTTCAAAAGCCACACCACCAAAAATAATCAAAGAGGTAAACATGACACTAGGCCGGAGCCCAGCTGGTCTCCTCAGGCCTGAGCTTTTGCCAAGTTCACACAAATTCATCAACTGTCAAAGCAGAACTAGAGCTCTATCTCCACCGCCCCAGGAAGAACCGAGGCTGTCACCGTGCCCCTGATCACAAGATCTCAAATCAGAAACCTTAGCCACATTTTCTCAGCTCCCATCTATCTGGAAATACCCCAACAAGGAACCTAAATTCTAACAGTCCTGGTTCAGGATGATCTTTTCAACTCATTAATGCCGGGCGATCTCCACCAGATCTCAGACTTGGTACCCCTCTTTGGGTAGGAGGGCGTAAGGCAGGGAGGCTGGAAAACGTGAAAGGCAGAAAGGAAGTAAGATTAACATTGAACAGCGTTCTGAGTCACCAACCTGCAAATGTCACTAGTAGGAAATGCGCTGACACATACATCCCCGTGACAACTGGGCACAGAGACTCCCTGGGCCTCAAGGACACTCGACTTCTGGCGGTCACATCTGCTCCAAGGAGCACCCGGGACCTCCTGCCCCCAAGTGCATAAATCTGTTCCCGTCACTGTGGCTGGCATTCCACCGTGAGAATTTCTCATCTCCTGCAATACACACGGGGGCCACCAGGAATCAGCCTCAGGGGACGGAAATAAGAGACTTTTCTTAAGTTACAGCACATGCATTGCAATGGAATACCATGCAGCTGTAGAAAGAGGAAAGCGAATCTATCCTTGAGAGACATTGTTCGGGGAGACAGATCAAGGCGCAGAATCCATTATTATTCAGCCGTAAAAAGAAGAAGAAGAAGGAGGAGGAGAAGGAGGGGATGAGGAGGAGGGGGAGGAGGAGGAGGAGGAGGGGGGTGAGGAGGAGGAGGAGGAGGGGGAGGAGGAGGAGTAGGGGGGTGAGGAGGAGGACATCCTGCCATTTGTGACAGCGTGGTCAGACCTTAGGGCATTATGCTACGTAACTCACAGAGAAAGACAAATACTATAGGATCTGCTTATGCGTGAGATCTAAAAACAAGTAAAAATGAAAAAAACTGAGCTCATAGATACAGAGAACAGACTGATGGTTCCCAGAGGTGGCGTGGGGGGGTTGGGGGGGACAAAATGGGTGAAGGGAGTCAAAAGGGACAGACTTCCCGCTATAAAATAAACAAGTCCTAGATAGTAACGTACAGCATGGTCACTATAGTTAATCACACAGTATTGTACATTTGAAAGTTACCGAGAGAGTAGACCTTAGAGGTTCTCACCGCAGAACAAACTCTGTAACTCTGTGTGGGCGTGGGGTGCGGTCATTTTGCAATCTACACAAATATCAAACCATTATGTTGTGCACATGAAACTAATACAATGGTATATGTCAGTTAGACCTCAATAAAAAAGAAGGGGGGGAACAATAAATTAACATTAAAAAGAAGGAGGGGGAGAACTGATATGCCTATATGCTTGTACGAGAAAGCCGTCTCTAGAAGAATACCGGCTGGGTCTACACGGCATATTGGGGTAGGGACAGTGGAGGCAAGGGGCTTTCCCTGTGCGCTCTTTTGTACCTTGTGGATCTTAAACGACATGAATGTATTATCTTTCAAGATACATGCAGATTTAAAGGACGGGAATGAAAACAATCCATGCGTAGAGACCTGGACAGAGAGACAAGATCATGATTAAACGATAAACAGTTGCTAACAGGGGGTCTAGTGTGAGTCAATCTGTGTTCGCTTTTTTTTTTTTTAATAAAAAAGAACATTCACATATAGACTTGTAAACACGTAGAAAAAGACTAGAGGGTTACGCCAAAAAACAGAGGTTCCTTTGGGGAGTCTAGAAAAACAGAGAGGTGTTAGACTTGCCATTGTGTCCCCTTCTGTCCTGTTTGACCTTTTCAACCAAACGTGGATGACTGTTTTAATCATAGTAATAGCACTAACGGGATGGTCGAGGCAAAAGGAAAGGTGTGCGGATGTAACAGGGTCCTGAGCCAGCCCCAGTCCCGCTGTCCCAGCGGCGCGACAGTGGCAACGTCACTCCGCAGCAGGCCGCTGGTGCAGACCTCCAGGGCTGCCGAAAAGCTCAAATAGGGAGCCCAGCGCCGGGAAGGTCTCCATTTTCATGAGCCCATCGTGAAAATCTGCGCCCAAGACCGACGGGAGGAAGAACTGGGAATCCACAATTGCCTGAATACAGATTTCCATTTTTTAAAAGTGCATGTGCGTCTTGCAGTTTTATAAACTTGGCCTTGATTAGGAGAGTTTTTAGAGTGTCGAGGACGCAGCCGAGATGGGATTAAGGAGACGGGCACCTGCAAGACGAAAGAGGACAATCAAGGCTTCGCCACCCCCTGGGATGTGTGCAGTGCCCTCCGAGGGGACCCCGAAGGAGCCATGGAGGTGCCTTCCCTGCACAGGGAGCCAGGCCTGAGAAGCAGACCTCTGTGCGGAGAGGCCCGGTCCAGCAGAACGTAGGGCAGAGGGAAAGGAGGCTCCTGCCAAGGAGTTCTTTGTCCACTCCCTCGGATTGGGGCGGCAATTCTGGGGTCCCCCACCGGGAGGCAGGCCCAGTTCGAGCCACAGCCAGTGCCTTCAGGTGAGTGGCTCCCACTCTCAGAGCCTCGGCCTCCTTGCCTGTCCAACGGCGTCTGCGCTGGGACCTTGGCCGTGGGCCGGGGTTGACGACACGTGGCGCTGAATAGTCTCACGGTGGCTGCCGTGCGGTGGGGGCTCAGGAAATGTAGTTGCCTTCCCCTTGGAAAACCAAAGTGACGGAGCAGAGTTTTGTAGTCTTCGGACAGTATCCCTCACCTTTTCCTGGAGCCCCCTCCTTTCTGGCAGGAATCACACCCAGAAAGACAAAACCGTGTTCACCGGAAAACACCATCAGCACATCCCTTCACAAGGGATGCTTCGCTGGCAGCAACCCTTCCTCCCCGGGAGTACTGGCCGTCCCACTGGGCCCGAGCACCTGGCCGGGAACGGCAAAGTGCCAAGCCTCCGCCTCCTTCCGGCCGTGTGACCCTGGGCAAGGCCCTTAACCCGCCGTACCTCAGTTTCCTCATCTGTAAGCTGGGGCCAAGGACCCCCAGGATGATTAAATGGAGATGATACGATGAAAAGGGCTTCCATTTGCTATTATCAGTCCCTTTGGTTAAAGAACCTTATCTCTGGTCCACTCACTGCCACCTGTGGACGTGGACCGACGTCCCAATGGATTAGAGATGAAGGGGTGATCTCGGATGGGAGGGGAGACACTGTGAGTGCCAGCCACGTGCCACATGGAGGGGAGATAGGGGCCGTTTCAGCTCCCAGGGAGCCAGGAAGGCCTCTCTGGGGCCTCATCCAACCCACTGTGTGCCCTGTCCAGCCTCAGCAGCATTTCAAACACACCGGAGTCAGCGGGTAAATACTGGAGGATTGCACATTTGTGAAAAATCCAAAATTTGGATTTCTCTAGGGAAAAAAAATGGACGGTCTGCCAGCACTGGGCCCAGACTCTCACATCGCGAGCCTCAGGAGGGGCTGAGTAGCAGTCGCCTCCTTACGTGGTACGTGTGCTCCCCGTTCGCCACGGCCACCCCACCCCACTCCCTTCGCCACCAGGACACAGAAGCTGAGGCATTGGTTCCATTTCTGAAGGCCTCTCGACCGTTGCTCTTCTTATGGTGGAAACACGGCTCTTCGTATCCATGTCTCTATCAAAAATTGGAAAATGGAAAGTAAATCAAAGGGCCATGAGTTTTATTTTATGGAGGTGAAGAATATTCATATGGAGTCAGTCTGCAGACACGTGTCCTGTTCGCTCATGCGTACGACCAGCACGGTCACAGCTGCCTTGTAAGGTAGTCAAGGGTGTGCACTGCTCATCTCTGGGCGCAGGGGGCGAGCAGCAGGGGGGGCGGCAAGCGGCAGGGGGGTGATCAGGTCATAATCTGTGCGGATGTCACCTCCTGTAGTCCCCACCTGCATGGCCCGACACAGCGTTGGCCAACTCAGGGGGCAGGGCCCTCAGTCCCTCTTCCCCAGCCCTGCATTCACGTGGTGGTCCTGTGCACCCTATAGTCCCCCTCTGTGGTGTGCATCCGTCTCTCACGAGAAAGCCCCAGGGCAGGGCTGAGGCTGGGGCTGGGTCGTTCTCTCCCAGGCCCCCGCACTTCCTGAGAGCGCTTCAGATAACGCAGTGAAGATGACCATCAGCAGTAATGACACCCGGGACCTCGGCACTTCCCATAAGCCGCCGGAAAGTGATCTGAGATACATCTTGCGATCTGTGAACCCCCGTACTCAGCCTCCGCAAATGGGAATTCTCACACCAAAGCTGCTGCTGACCCATTAAAAACACCTTGCCCCCCTTGCCCCATTCATCTATTTCTTGAAATCTCAGCCTCAAAAATTCATACAATAAAAGAAAGAGAGAAAGAAGGAAGGAGGGAAGAAGGAGAAAAGGAGGGAGGGAGGGAAAGAGAAACAGAGGAAAAGTGATATCCTTGAAAATGTTTCCTGGGCGAAAACATGCCCGGATGACCACCGTGAGTATATAGTTCAGTGGGGAAAGATTTTGTTAATTTTGTTTTTGTTATTTTGAAAACTTTTGGCAATGTTATATTAGTTCGGTAATTCAGACTAAATCAATGGAACCTTAAAACTGGAGGCATCTCGAGGACTCCAGGCCACCCCGCGGACCCGCATTGCCACGCAGCTGGTGGCCCAAAGCAGACCCTGGAGCGAGAGGGGCCGGGTTCCTAGCCTGGCACCTCCACTCCCCGGCTGAGGGGCCCTGGCAAGATCCCTGACCTCTCTTTGGCTCCATGTCCTTATTTTTAAAATGGGCACAACAGTAGCATCTATCTCGTAACGTTGTTGCAAAGACCAAATGAGTTAATAATAGATGTAAAAGTGCACAGAACTATACCTGGCTCTTAATAAGTCTTTCTAAGTTGCTGTTAGTAGTGCTAACAGTGGGTTGTGCTATCATTTCTGACTCACCAGCTCGCCATTCTCCAGCATCACCTTGCCCATCCTCCACCCTCAAACACATCCCAAACCCAGCTCTGCCCTGAGCTGCCCGCAGCATTCGCCTCCAGCTCCAGCGGACGGGCAAGGACGAAAGATTGAGCGCTGAGGGCCACCCCCACAGCCACCCTGCACCCCAGCTGCCTCCTGCCAGAACCTCCGGCCCCCTCACGCTTCTCCAACCCCACCTCCTCAGCTTCCCCATGCCCTGCCTTTGACGAGCTCTCTGTCCCCAGAGCCACCTCTTCCTCAGTCTGTCCCCAACTTTATGACCGTCGTCCCTCAGGGGCTGATGTGAAACTCTGATCTGAAGTTAAACAGCAGAAGGAAACTCTAAGAAATTTTATTTTGTATGCTGACATATTTCAAAGTAAATCACAGGCCTCACGTCACCCCAGCCCTGCAGGTTGCAGGACACGTCTTGAAAAAGAATACCATCTTTTGGTCCATAGCTGAAATACATTATCATTAACAAAATAGTATTTCACTGATGCCATCTAATAGTTCAGAGGCAAATTCAGAGGCATCATTTTAAATTTGTAATGTTTCTATTCATCTTTTTCTTTTAACTTCATCAGACGTCATTGACGGGGACCGGCAGAGGCACAAAATGTGTGAGGGGCGCCGGGGTGGCCCAGTAGGTTGAGCGTCTGCCTTCGGCTCAGGTCATGACCCCCGGGGTCCTGGGATCGAGCCCCACATCAGGCTCCTGGCTCAACAGGGAGTCTGCTTCTCCCTCTCCCTTTGCCGCTCCCCCTGCTCATTCTCTCTCTCTCTCTCTCAAGTGAATAAATAAAATCTTAAAATAAAATAAAATAAAATAAATAAAAATAAAACAAAATGTGTGAAGACCCTGTGGGGTGAGTCTGTGGGGTGGGCGGAAATTAGAAGGTGATTTGGCCATGGCCAACGCCTATTACAGGCACGGGTCCTCTGATCCAGCAAACCTACTCCAAGGAACTTACCCTGTGGGTACTCTTCCTGCTGACCAAAGATGCATACGTGAGGCCATTGACATCAGTGTTGCCAGTGGAGCCAAAGATGGGAACACCTGAAATGTCATCACCCGGGGCTGTCCATTCATCACGATGGGGACATGATCTGGAGGCTTTCACAAGTCCTGGGAAAAGTAAATGCAGTCCGTGACCCTCAGCTGGGTCTGTCTGAAGGGGAGACACTCAACAAAGGGCATTATGGGGTCAGTTGGCAGGACAAGATGACAGACAGCAAATTAGAGAAAAGTATGGCCCTGAGACGAAAACTGTGTTGTGTTTACGTGAAAGACTATCCCTCTTCTCAGGAAGTCACACCGAAGTCTCTGAAGACTTCTCACGCAACTTATTCTCAGATGGTTTCCAAAAATGCATATTAAGTATGTGTATTATACGTAATACTGTGTGCTGGCATATACCTGGAGACGGAGAGAGCGAGAAGACGGGGGAGAAATGATAAAGTAAATTGTAAACGGTGGATGAATTGGGGTAAACAGTATACAGGTGACTTTTTACTACTCTTATTCTTCACTTTTTTCCAAGTTTGAACTTATTCCCCAGGGAAAAGTTGAAGCACAAAAACAAGAGAACAAGGCAGATGACGGTGACCAGTATTCAGTCTCCCCAAGAAAGGGAAGAAGCGGGTGCCGCAGGCTGCGTGGCCGGCCCCCTCCGTTGCTGCTAACGGAAGAGTAGGAAGGGCCATGGACCTGAGCAGGCAGGGGTGACGACCACCCAGGGAAGTGCTCAGAAGGGCAGCAGTGGGGCGTGGGGGGGGCCATTTTCCTTTAGAGGACAAGGACAAAGAAATGGGTGTGGGGACTCAGTGAGTTAGCCAGAGGGACAGGAGTCCTGGGTTTGCTGGGACCATCCTGACTCCAAATGCTCCCTCCGTCACTCTTGTTAGTGCCCACAGACGTAGCCGGCTGGGAGTCCCAAGGTGGTGGGTTGGAAACCGGGTAGCCATAGTTTGGGCATGTGGCCAGATGGCCCCCGCCAGCCCTGAACAGGAAGGCAGGGCTGGTCTCCTGGGCGCTCAGGACCTGGAGCCCCTTTCTTCCTAGGCTGGGCTGCCACCCAGCTTTGCTGCAAGGGCTTCGCAGCAGCCCCCGACCCCCTGCCGACCCCCCCACCCCGGGGTGCTCAGGCGTCGCCTGGACAATGCTGGCTGGAAGCAGCTTGCTGAGCAGATGGCCCAAATCCCGGACCCTTGTGGGAAGGATATCCTGTGCCAGCCAAGCCAAGGCCCCACTATCACGTCCCACCCAGGGCTGGGGCCTCCTCACTCGTGGTCGGCGGGAAGCCTGCAGAGAAGGAGACGTGATTGGTGTTCCAATCCCGGCCCTGCTCAGGCCCTCCAGCAAGGCGGCTTCCCAGAGGAAGGACCAAGACATCTCAGAGGATTTTGGGGAGCAGAGTGGGGACCCCTTGCCCCGCCAGTCTACACCACTCCCATCAGCTGGGGTCGGAATAAGAAAGAAACTTCCTCTCATGTGCCTACTCCGGTCAACTGGGATGCTGCCTGGGCTCTGTGGTGAGGATTCCGAGGCACATTCCAAACGCGAAGGAAAGACGGTGCTGGTGACCTGGTGGCCATGTCTGCACGATGTGGAATGGGGGCTAGCGGTGTGCAGACCCCGTATTTGCCATCCCTGAGGTAAGGTCTTGCCTTCCCCCCACTTGTAAGCATAACCTCCAGGAGAGAGAGCTGGGGAGAGGGTATCAGCAGACTACCACCACTGTTACTACTCTCCCAGCGAACAGTTCCCACGCACCTACTCTCAGCCAGGCACTTTTAGACGCTGTCCCCATAAAGTCCTAAAAGTGCGGAGAAAATTAGGAAGGAGTGCCTGGGTGGCTCAGTCGGTTAAGCAGCTGCCTTCAGCTCAGGTCATGATCTCAGGGTCCTGGGATCGAGCCCCGCATCAGATACGGCTCTCTGCTCGGTGGGGAGTCTTCTTCCCCTCACTCTCCCTCTGTGCTCTCTCTCTCAAATAAATAACTAAAATCTTTAAAAAAAATAAATAAAAAGAAAATTAGGAAGGGCTGGAGTCTCACTGATCTCTGACTCTCTGCTGAACCGAGGGGTAGGCATCATAACCCCATTTTACAGCTGAAGCAACTGAGGCTTACTAAGTATTCGCCAAGGTCCCACTGCTAGGAGGTGGTAGAGTGGAATGGACCCCAAACCTAGCCGCTCTTGACACCCCCCCTTTGCTTCTCCCCTATCCACCCTTCCCATCCCAGGGCCTGGCCTCCTGCCACCTTTCCTGAACCCACCCCCCAAGTGCTCTGCAGACATGGGGGAGGGGGTGTCTGCCTGCATAGCTGTGGGTGCTCTTGGAGGGGCAGCAAGGTGGGCAGGGACTCACCACCCCCACAGGCAGTGGACAGGGGCCTCCCTGCATCCGTTACTTGCCCCCAGCCCAGGCTCTGCCCACCACACAGCAGTGATAGATAGTTTGTGAAATACCCCAAGCTTGCGGTTGACCAGAATTCTGAAATAATTCCATTGAGACCGGAATTCATGCAATGTTCTGTATCCTGATGTGGTAAAGAAGGCAGCCCGCGGGAGGGGCGAGGGGATGTGAAGGCCCAAGGATGGTGAGGCAGCCTCCAGGCCCTGCAGCAGGGGCTCCTGCCACCCCCCCCTCGCCCACGGGCTCCGGAAGGCCCATCTGACAGGAGCAGAACCCTGATAAGCACCACCTGACCAGGAGGCCCCAGGCAGAGAGATTAATGCACAAATTGTCAACAACCTCCCCACGATGCACGCCCCCCCCCAGGGGGAGTAGGGGCAGATGGGGGGGCACACTGGGAAAGGAAGGACAGAGAAGCCTCAAGCAGAGATAGGCAACAGGACAGCTCTGCCTGCCCCAACCCCTCAGCTTCAGCCTCACTCTGCAACCTGCAGCACCCCAGCCCTGGGCGCCCTGAGCGGGAGGAGGCCAAGGCATAAGGCCGAGCGAGCATCATGGCGGCCCGGTTACTCCTCATCTGGCCCCGGAGCCTCAGCAGACCCTTGCTGTGCAGGGGGATGGGGCAGGTGCCTGTGGAGCTCCCCTTGGCCTGGAAGCTTCCCACAGGTGTGATGACTCTTGGGCCTCCGTGCCCACCACTGGAGCTTCGGGGGCCCAGGGGCTCTGCTGGCCTCGTGGACGACGGGCTAGATGGAGAGGTGGGCTTCTCCTCGGCTCATGCCTCCTCACCGTGCCACAGAGAATCCCTCTACCCCTGCAGCTGGGCAGGGACTCTAGGCCCCAGCTCAGCAGGAGGACAGGTCCAGAGGTGACTGTGGGGTCACCACAGTTCGGGGTCTCCTTCACACAGTCAATAGGTTTAGGCCTATTGTTTCCCCTCCTTGCCTGGAAACCAAAATCCCAAGGGCAACCTCAAGGGTTTCCATAAAGCAAAATGCAACCACTGGGAGGGCTGCCCTGGACAGGGAGATGATGAGAGCCCCACTTTTTAGGGGAACAAAATAAAGAGAAACCTTTCCCCCGAAGGAAAGGATGGTACTCACCAACCAGACACGGCGGAGCGAAGGCCCACCGGCGTATCGCGTTTGCTGCGTGGGTAACTAGGCTTCCATCTCTACATCAAATTAAGGCCATTCTTCTAAGTTGTATTTCCAGCTTTGTTTCAGAAGCTCTGAGCCAAGAGCCTCCCCACGTGCCCCGGGCCCCAGCTCTCCCCTTCGCTCCCTCCCCTAGGCTGGCCCCTTAGGATTCCCGCTCGGAGCTCTGCGGAGTTAGCCACGCCACACGCCTGCCCCACACCCTGTCCACCCGTCCCTGGCCTGCGTGTTCCCAGCCAGTCCAAGCCCCGGGCCTCGCCCTGGAACGCCACCCTCATGTGTCTGAATCCCTCCATGGGCGAGGTGCCCTGGGGGCCACCTGCCCAGGGCCACTGGTGTCCACAGCAGGACAGGCTGAAGATGCCATGCTGGGCTGTACCCTCCACGCGCTGGGGAGATGTCCACCTAGAGAACAGCAAGAATTTATCAGACACCCACTTCTCGAACAGCAAGGACAGAGGAGAGACCCCAGTGCCGGCCTGGGCGATACCGATCTGGAAGAGTGGCTCCTGGGGGTTTGGGGGGCCACAGACTCAGCGGCCTCGGGCCAGGCAAGGGGCGCTCAGTGTGTGGATGGCAGTGGGGGGTGGGAGCACCGTCGGCCGTGGGGCCACCAGGGGCCCTGATCCATTTTGTCAAGAGATGTAAAAAATGCCAATTTTTAGGGAATATGACCTGGCTTTTAAAGGTTGAAAATTAATTCAATATTTCATAATGATAATAACATTCCACAGGAAAAGAAAATACATCTGCTGGCCAGCTGGTACAAACGCCCGTCAGCAGCAGGGACATGCACCAGGTCCCACACGACATATGGCCAGTGTCGTGAAAACACAGAAGCAGCCTGGGCAACCTCTTCTGGGTGTGTGTTCTGGGCCCGGCCCAGGGCTGGCGCCGGGCAGCCCCCTAAATCAGACCCCATCCCAAGCCTCAGGGAGGTAGACGTGGAGCGACGGACAGAGACAGGTCTCCAAGGTGCAGAGAAACAGGGCGCACATTCTCCCACAGGCACAGGGAGTTTTCTGGGCGCTCACAAGCTGCCGACAAAGTTTTCCTCTGGGAGAGTGGTTGGCAACTGTGGGCAGGTAGGAAGGTAGAGGCGCTTACTTTTCTTTTCCGATCTGCTTGAATATTTGCCTCCAGCATGTATTACTTTCACAACTTTAAACCCACAGGACACATGTTTACGAATCTGTCTGTAAACCGAGGCAGGGATACAGGTAGGACATCGTAACTCAAGTCACAGAGCGCCCAGCAGGGCGGTGGCTGTCCTCCTCTAGGGGAGAGGAGGACGGTGCCATTAAGCCTTCCCAGGGGTAATGCCTGCGGCTGGGTTTCGAGCATGAACAGGAGTTTTTCCCAGGCAGACAAGGTGGGAAACTTTGTTGCAGACCAAGGAAATCGGTGGCTGTCGGGGTCACTGGCAAAGTGGGGCCTGAAGAATAAACAGGCTTGGAATGGCAGAAAGGATTAAGGTGGTGGACGTGGTGCACACATGGACATGGACAGAGAAATGACCCGGCACGTGTCAGGGGTCTGGTTCCAGAGCAGGGACTGCAGCCTGAGCAGGTCCCTGCGTCCTCACAGGACCTGGCCCGGAGCTGGCCTGGAGCTACGTCTCAGAGGTCCAGGAGGACCGCAGTCCGTCACTAGCGGGCGAGCGGCTGCCTCAAGCGCCCTGCCCATATGCTGCCCGTGCGGTTTCTCAAGGGAGCCGGGCCCACCCGCGGGTAGTCACAAAGGCCCGAGTGGCGTAGCATCACTAGCCCCCGGCTGGGAGCCCCACCTCTCCTCACCACAGTGGGACCTTTAGCTGTCTTTCCCTAAGCTCCACTTTCCTTAATAAACCCTCCAGCGGCGGGGTAATCGTGAGGAACCAAGGGCGGGAGGATGCCAAGTTCCCACCGCAGGTCCTAACAGTCGCTGACATTTATCAGACACCCACTTCTCGAAGAGCTCTACCGCCATCAATCTGCTTAGTCTGCACAAGAGCCCTGTGTGGCAGTTCCAGTGCTAACCCATGTGACAGATGAGGAAACTGAGGCAGGCAGGGTTAGACACAGTCAGAAAGTGTAGGAGCCGGGTCTGAACCCTGACCAGCTGGCTCCAGCCTCCAGGCTGTCACCCCCCACGCCCTTCATGCTCGCGCCATGTGTCTTCATCATTCCAAAGTCAATCTGGCTACCCTCAACAGAGGCGCTCTGTGCCACAGCACAGGCCACCAACTGGCAAAAGCAAGCCACCGCCAGCGCGAAATGCCCGGGCCTCCTCTCCGCCGAGAGGTGTGAATTTCCTGTGCGGGGGCGCCCTCTGGTGGCGAAGGGCTGAGTCCCCACTGGCCTTGGAGGGTCTTTGGAGCAAGGTGAGGCGGGTCCAACTCTGACCTGAACCTGGCTCACACTCAGCTCCCCCACTTTGTCAAGGGGCAACCAAGGCCCTGAAAATGGAGCAGTAACTTTGTCCAGGGCCACAGAACAGTCCATGGAAGAACTGCAGGAAGAAGCCAGACATGTCTAGCAGCTGGCCTGTGGGATGAAGTGGGACACCAGCACTTACTGAGCGCCTGCTGTGTTCTCTGTGCCCCTGGTCTCCTATGACCCCTATTATAGAAAAAACTATTCATGGCACACGCTAAACACAGGGGGGCCCCTGCAGTGAGGACATGAAGTGGGGGAGTGATGGGGCTCGACACTGAATACAACAAAGAAAGGGGAATTTATGGGGCGGGGGTGTCAATGGATGGAAATGAGGAAGGGGAAATACCAGGAGAAGGGGGGATTCTTGCTGAAGGCAAGCCAGCTGATCGGACATAGCCTGGGCCATGCTGGGGGGAGGAGCCTGGCCGGATATGCAGGGTGGAGGATTCTAGCTAAAACTGGATGCTGCAGGGTTGCCTGGCTGGCTCAGTCGGTGAAATATGTGACTCTTGATCTCAGAGCTGTGAGTTCGAGCCCCATGTTGGGGCTACTTAAAAATTAAAAGAGATTACTTAAAATATAAAATCTTTTTTAAAAAAATAGAAAAGAAAAGAAAGGGAAAAAAGAAAAGGAAAGAAAAAAAGAAAAAAGAAAAGAAAAGAAAAGATGTTGCTGAGGAACACAGAAGCCACAAAGTCAGGGCCTAGCTGAGAAGAGACTTCAGAGGAGCCGGTTTAGTCAAGGAGAGCCTCCGTCACCGCTATGGCAACCCTGCAATGGTCCCATTCTACGGATGAGACCCAAGGCTCAATGCCGGGCTGATTGCAAAGCCACACTGCGGGCCAGCCTCCCAGGGAACTGCATCTTAATGGCCCCTGTGTTCCATGGAGTCCAGTGGAGGGTGGTGTAAGGCAAAGGGGACCGTTTCTCCTCTGCGACAGGAGCTGAATTAGATGGGTGTCTGCCAGCATTCAAGCCCCACCTTCAAACCCTGTGCCATATGCTCTGGTCTCACAGTCTGTGTTCCCACAGTGACAACACACCCCACCTCATGCCCACTGTGGGTCAGCACCACCAACAGCTCTCAGACTTAGAAATTAATAGTGCCCCATTTTATGGGTGGGGAAATCGAGGCCAGAGCACTTGAGTACCTTGCCAGTCACACCGCTCAGGAGTCTAGTGGAAGCTAGCAGTCCACCCCAAGGGCCTGCCAGGAGGCCACCGCCTCCCCTCAGGTTGGTCTCATAGTCTCACTTAGTTGGCTTTTTGTTTAAGATTTTATTTATTTAATTGACAGAGAGAGAGCGCACAAGCAGGGGGAGCAACAGGCAGAGGAAGAAGCAGACTCCCCACTGAGCAGGGAGCCCGATGCGGGACTCGATCCCAGGACCCTGGGATCATGACCTGAGCAGAGGCAGACGCTTAACTCCCTGAGCCACCCAGGCGCCCCTAGTCTCAATTAGTTTTAATGAAACTTTGCAATCTACCATTTCACTGGCCTAAATAAAAGGTACTGTGAAAAACAAATAGAGTGTTAATCACATAAAGGGATTCCATTCGGCTGCACAGAGCGGTGAGCGGGAAGCCTGGCGTTTGGAAGCAGCTCTGTCTTCGTGAAGAGATCACATGTCGGGGCTATGAGACCCATAGTTGCCCCACCTGGGTCTTTCTCCCCCACCCGCCCCCTGAGTCAGTTTGTCCCACCTTGCCCAGGGAACCCCACTCCCCAATCGCCCCAACAGTGGGCATGGCTGTTCTCCGGGGACACTGATACCTCAGAGCAGACTGGAGCTCTACACCAGGGCCCCTTCCAGTCTTCACGGTAAAGGGAAATGAATTAGACCCACCTCCCAGGTTTGCTGTAGGGACTAAACGGAACTCTGGACAAAGTATCAAAACAGGGAGACACCACGTGCACCCCAATGTTTATAGCAGCAATGTCCACAATAGAAAACTTCGGAAAGAGCCCAGGTGTCCATCGACAGACGAATGGCTCTTTAAAGATGTGATACACATACACGTACAGTGGAATGTCCCTCAGCCATCAGAAAGGATGGATACGTCCCACGTACCTCGACATGGATGGAACTGGAGGGGATTATGCTGAGTGAGTTCAGCCAGAGAAAGACAAATATGATTTCACTCATATGTGAATTTAAGAAACAAAACAGACCAACATAAGGGAAGGGAAGGAAAAATAAAATAAGACAGAAACAGAAAGGGAGGGGCGCCTGGGTGGCACAGCGGTTAAGCGTCTGCCTTCGGCTCAGGGCGTGATCCCGGTGTTATGGGATCGAGCCCCACGTCAGGCTCCTCCGCTGGGAGCCTGCTTCTTCCTCTCCCACTCCTCCTGCTTGTGTTCCCTCTCTCGCTGGCTGTCTCTATCTCTGTCAAATAAATAAATAAAATCTTTTTTAAAAAAAGGGAGAAAAACCATGAGAGACTCTTAACTATAGGAAACAAAGTGCTAGAAGACAGGTGAGTGGGAGGTGGGGTAACTGGGCGACAGGCATAAAGGAGGCACTTGATGGAATGAGCACTGGGTGTTCTGTGCAACTGATGAATCACTGAATTCTACCTCTGAAACTAATTAAAAAAAAAAAAAACCAGGGTGACACCACTGGTGGGGCGGGCACACTGGTGGCCATCCTTGCAGAGCCCGTGGCCTGCCAGTCCTCCCACCCCAGCAACTTTGGCCAAGCCTACTCCCTGCAGCCGTCTTTGGGATCTATCTGTCTTTGGGAAGAAGGGACATGTCGGTGTCCATCACTGGGAATGAGGGGTGGGACATGAGGGAAGATGGGGGTGTGGGCATCCATCACTGAGGGTGGAAGGTCGGGAAGTGGAGGACACAGTGAAATAACCTGGGATAGAACACTGTGGATATACACACAGCAACATGGGTAGACCCCAAAAATGGAGCCAAGTGAGGTCAACAAGAAACAGAGTATGATCTAGAGCCAGCGGACACACCTGCATGAAAATGCACCACAGGCTTCCCCGAGACACATACACGAGGACGCGCACGCTACACAGCGGGGCTGTCCACAGCGGCAGGGGTCAGGATGAAGATACTGTGAGGCAGTGTGTCCCAATCTGAGAAAAAGATCCAAGTAGGAACGATTAATAACCGAATGCCCAGCACGGAAGCTAGCCCATCAGACCCAGATGAAGGCCTACGGTCCTGTGTCCGCGTCTGTCACATGGGAGCCTCGGCCGGCAGGAGGGCGGTCTGTGCGGAGCCCGTGGCAGGTGACCGTGGGTCCTGAGTCACAGGGGGCAGCGCCCCTAGAATCACAGGACAGCCACGCCAGGATGGGTCTTCGAGACCAGCTCTGCCAGCACCTGCAGCTCACAAGCCCTAAAAGGGCCCTCAAATCCTCCCCGACACCTACACGATGTATTAAGCACGCACAGTCCTGGTGCTGGGATATTTACTAACATACGTTTCATCGTCATAACACAGGCGTCACTGAACCCACCGTTTGGGCGGAAACGTAGTGACTTGCAGCACCAAGAACCAGTGCCGGACAGGTCTGATTCGCCCTCTTCCAGCTGCCCCAGGGCTGCCTCCCACCACCACACACACACACACACAATTCACACACGTGTGCGCACGCGTGCGCACACACACACACGGGTCACAGCCTGACAGAACACCTTCCTGGAGCTGCCTCTTCCCCTCCCGCACCTCGGGTGTGCCCAGATGCCCCATCCCAGGCCTCACGCCCCAAATCGCCCCCTCCAGCTCCGCCAAGTTCGAACAGGTCTCCTCCTCAGGACCCGGTCTCCATCCCCGACAACACTCCCACCCCGCCCCCGTGCTCCTGGAGTCCCTCACCGGGGTCTCCAGGGGCCCACCTGCTTTCCTGCCCGGCTCCCTCCTGGCTCTGAGCACCCTGTTCCAGTGACGGGGCCTCAGAAGCCGGAAAACCTGGGCTTTCTGGAAGAGCTCCGGGAGCCAGTGGGTGAGAGGCGGTGACTTCACGCTCCTGCAACACTCCCTCACCGCGGGCACAGACCTACCTTCACTGCGGGCCTTGTGCGGGCCCCAAAACCCAGGGCCTGCGCGGGCCTCAGCCTGGTGGCCGGGGTGGCCAGCCCTGGGGGCTTCTGTGCCAGACCCTAAGGGGCAGGGGCCGAGACTGAGGACACAACAGATAAGTGCCCTCCGGAGAGAAGCCCGTGTGAGCGGGGACGGAGGAGGGGGTGGCACGGCTGTGTGATGGGAAGGCGCGTGAGAGCCCCACGCAGAGGGCCTGGGGGTGCAAACAAGTGTTTCTGCTCGTGAGGGGGCCCCTGGAGCGGCCCGTATGCCCTGAAGGACGGTGTCTGAGGGTGAGAAGACAAGGCCCGAGGGCAAGAGCGCCAGCTCTGGGCCCAGAATGCCAGGCCCGCCTGTCGCGCCAGCCCCCTGGGCTGCAAAGTGAGGCACCAGCACCCACCCACAGCGGCTGAGGGCTGACAGAGGCGATGCGTAAAGCGCCCTGAGTGCCGGCGGCCGTCATGACCGTGTCTGTGGCCTTCTAAGGTCCCTACGGGCGGGGACTTTGCCCACCCCCCACCTCGCATCTGGCATCCGTGACTCGGCCCAGCAGCGGGTATGCACGTCCACGCGTCCCCCTGTGCGTGTTTGTCTGTGAATCTTGGTGAGAACCAAAGTTGGCGTGGGCGGGGAGTGTCCCCAGCCGCTGATGACTGGATGCCTCTGGCCATGTGCCTTCTCTGCCCGCCATGAGGGTACACAGGAGACAGAGACAGAGAGAGAGCCTCCAGCCTGCTCGCACGGGTCATGCAGGCCCAGGAAGGACTACTCTACTCACGGCGCCTCCACAGCTCAATGACAAGGAGCAAGGAACCAAGCCCAGCACCGGGAAGAAGCCGGGAGGGCTCGACTGAAGCTTCTCCCTGCCTGACGGGCCCCAGCATCCTCAAGTGTCCATGCTAGAAGGGCCCTCAGACATCTGTCGTTGTGCCAGAAGACTTGAGTCCCAGAGGGGAAAGGGACTTGCCCGAGGTGGCCCAGGGCCTGGCTGCAGACCTGGGACCCAGCCTCCAAGCCCAGGGCCTCAACCCGGTGCACCTGGGGACCCCCGTCTGCACCCGAACCAATGAGTAATGGACACTTATAAAGGCACTTTGTAAACAGCTGAGCTCTTCAGACAAAAGCGTTACGCTGATCATTGTAGTACCCGTGGAGGAAAGAGACTCCATTCCTTGAGCCACTGCTGTGGAAGCGTGTCACTGTGCCATGTCACTTGGTCCTTCCAGACCTCGCCATCATTATGGTCCCAAATCTCCAGGTGAGCAAGGTGAGGCTGGAGAACAAGCTGGGTCTCAGGTGGGTCACACACCCAGTCAGGAGCCTGGCCTGGGTAGTGCCCACACGCTGAGGCAGAGGGCTGGGGAAGACAAGGAGGGCCTATGGCCTCCAGGAGAGGGAGCCCGCAGCTGAGGATGTGGGTTGCCCTGGAGGGACCGGGTGCCCTGTCAGGAAGGTTCTGCAGCCACCAGGGCCTGGGGCAGGGGGGGGGGGGGGGGGGGGGGGGGGAGGCAGCAGGACTTACAGCACTCGCTCAGCCTTGCAGCCCGCACTCTGCCATGCCACCCTCCAGAGCTCCAGGCTGCGCAGTTCCAGTTCAGTTGTCTCCTCCCAGGGATCCCTCCTAGCCCTTCAGACTAAATCCATTTATCACAGCAGCCTATTTTGTCCTTCCTAGCACCCATCACTCCCTGCACACATTTATTTTCTAGTTTCTTTCTAAAAGTCACACGACAGTGCCCTACTTACCGTGTCCCCAGTGCCTTTTAGGCAGTGTCTGACACACAGTAAAGACATTTAAGTGCATCATAGGCATTGATGTGATGCCTTTTTGACTCTGTTCAGAATGAGCTGCTCCCAGTCTAGGGAGGTAAGCAGTCCACTGCACCGCCCAGAGCATGGCCAAATTGAGGCCACCAAGAGGTGAAGCTTGAACAGGCCTCTGCCTGTTCCCCTGAGGTGCAGGTGGGAGGCGTAGCCAATGGCTCAGAGATCTCCCTGGTCTCTCCCCTCAGCCCTCAGTCCCGCGCAGTCCCGCTCTTCGGGCCCCCACTCTCCTGGATCTGCAAGCTTTCCCTCCCTGTGACCTCTTTCCTTCCCTCAGCATTTAAAGGGGCTCCTGTCTTTCTCATCTTCAAATGAATCTTTCTGGATTTCACCTCCTGCATGGAAGTCAAAACTGGGTGCTAGAATCTGGGCTCCTCTCCATCACCTCCCACATGCAAATCCTTCAGGCCCGGTTATTACTTAACTATGCTCCCATTCTGTCTGCTTCTCCCAGTGCCCAGTACTACTACTACTGTTTGGTTTACTTCTGTTTTGTTTACTTCTGTGTCCCCTGCGTTTCCTTCTGGGCCTGCCACAGAAAACACAGAACCAGTGACCTGAGGGAGGCTGGGAATTTAGAGGGCTGGGTCAGAGGCATGATGGAAGGACTGGCCATAGTAGTGGAGAGGCTCTGGGTTGGGTCTAGCCCAGTCTGAAGGTTCCCTCTTCCCTCCCTGTCATCTCCCAAGCCTGTTCAGGCAGGTGACAGACAAGTTCCCAGATGCCAGGCCAGAGTCCCAGAGTCCAGCCCAGCTTCAAAATGGCGCCGGGGCCCGGTTCAAGGCAGCAGGCCTGTGCGGAGGCCATGGGCCCTGGGGTACGCTTGGGGGCGTTTCCTGTCTGGGCCTACGGCCCCCAACCGCTGGCAGCGCGGTTTCCGGCGGGGCTGCGGCCGGGGACTGCACTATCAGCTCGGCACCAGATGCCCGGTCAGGATACTTGTGGTGAAACTGTGAGGGTGCACTCGGTCCTTTGGGGTTTTCTCCCGTGTCAGCCTCCAAGACAAATGAAGGAGAGAAAGTGACATCCAGCCCTTCTTCAGCCATGTTTTCCCCCTTCTGAGCTAGGGGCTGGGCTGTGGGCAGCAGCTGCCCAGGGCTGGGGGCCTGCCAACCAACCACCTACGGCTGCAGGGGCAGCTCAAAGCTGCAGCAGTGGAGGAGGCCAGGGCCAGGCCACTGGGGTCAGGAGTCTTGGTCAGGGCTGGACAAATGGGATTGGCCTGGGGATCTGAAAAGCAGTGGGGAAGCGCCAGGTGAGCACTCCTCTCTATCTGCCAAGAGGGCCTCAGAGTGGGCAGGCTGGGCCTGAGACCAAATGAGAGGTATCAAGTGTCTGAAGCATCTCACCCTATACTGGGTGGGGGTTGGGGGTGGCTGGGAGGGTGGCAGCTAGGCCTGGGCCAAGGCTCCACACTCAGGACCCCACTTCACCATACCCGAAGGACTTACAAGGAGAAAACTGAAGCCCTGTCTTCCACAGAAATCAAGGACCAGAGAGGCAGAGGGCTGGCCATGGACTAATGTGCTGCCCTAGAGCTAGGAATACGAGGAGCAGGGGGAAGGAGAGTGTGGGATGCCTCACCTGTGGGCCCAGCCCTGATGCTGGGTAAGCCATGGGCTCTGGCCAGCCCAGCTGACCCCAAACCCTACGGAACATCTGGGAGGCCAAGTCCTCATTGCCCTTTGGCGGCAGCACAGCCCACCTTGCCTGCGGACCCCAGACCCAGTTCTAGCCCAGGCCAGGGCTGTGGTTCCCGACCCACACCCCTAGATGGCGCCACAGCCAGAGCATTGGCTTTGGGGAATGTGAGAGCTGCCCTGCCCTTAAAAGTGGCTGCAGCCCCGCACATGCGCTGCTCTTCTAGCCCAGCTGACCCTCTGCGCCTGTGCATTCGGCCTTACTTCCTGGCGCCCCAGTGACGTGTCCACGGGTTTCACACTGACACCAGGGCGCAAGCGCAGCAACCTCCCCAGGCCTGCAAGCTGCCCACCAGCCCAGCAGAGGGCGCCCGTCGACACAAACCTTTGGTTCCTGCCAAGGTGTCTCTTCCTGCTCCAAAAGTGAGAAAAGATTTAACCAAATGCAAAAGGGTGAGGAGGGCTGAGAAGAAACTGGTCGAATGGCCTGAGATGGTATCTACCCAGGGTAACCAGGTCCCCACCCTGAGACACACAGCGGCCCCTGGGGCTTCCTTAGAGAAGCAGAGGCAGCGCTGGGAGGCAAAGGAGAGGAGCGGCCACTGCAAGACTGCTGGGGCTGCTGGGCGAGCAACAGGAAATTTCCAGGGAGCGACGGGAGGCCCAGCTCAGTCCCACGGAGGGGCGCCAGAGGCTGGGTGCGTGTGTGGCCAGGCCCATGAGAATACCACTGTCAACACCTATCAAGACGGTTTCCAACCGAAGGCCAGAACACCCCAAGCACAAACCCAGGCTCACGCCAGAAGCGCTGACTGATGAAATGGAAAAGATTAAGCGATGGAACGGAACCAACAGTTAATGTTTAACGAGCAGCTGCCCTATGACCCTGCACGTCTGTTACTCATGTGACCCAGCCTATGAAGCAGATAACCGAGCACTGCTCCATTTTACGAACGAGGAAACAGAAGCCCCGAAGACTCGCTTGAGGTCACAGTAAGGGGCCTTTCTTTGCACGCTGTCTGACTGCATGCCCGAGTCTTGAGCCAACGTTCTCCTCCATATCCAGGTGTTCTCCTTCCTTCCGACCCGGATCTTCCCACTGCCTGAGAAACCTCACCCTGCGCACCTTTTCCTTCCTCTATGTTCAGCCTCTCATGTTCCACCGGACCCGTCCCACTGGCACTGAACACGCTTGAAGCCTGCCCTCTCACAGCCGGTCTCTGACCGCACCATCC
Organism: Ursus maritimus; assembly: GCF_017311325.1. Classification (NCBI taxonomy): domain Eukaryota; kingdom Metazoa; phylum Chordata; class Mammalia; order Carnivora; family Ursidae; genus Ursus; species Ursus maritimus. The sequence continues at coordinate 2,592,163 of NW_024423786.1, forward strand.
GCGCTGGAACGAAGCCCCGCCCCTTTCCCTCTGCTCCATCCACGCAGTGCTCAAGTCCCTGAAGGACCCCTGCGGTGACCCGCTCCCGGCACACGCTGACCCTTCGCAGCCCTCCTCTCGCAGGACCACTCGGCAGCACGTGCCGGCTGCTGCTCCTGAAGCTCCTCCTCCCTGGGCTCCCGAGACCCCGCGCGCTCCTGCCTGAATACTTCACAGGCCAGGCCACAGCCCATGCGCAGTGAGCGCGGTCTGCAAGCGGCCACCGCACTCCGAGCCATACATTCAGCGCCGGGTCTCTTCTCCATACCCTTCCTAGGCACCTCACCCACCCCAACCTCGACCTCACCATTTCCACAGCCATTCCACAGCGTGTCGAACACCACCCACGGTTATCATTTTCACACCAGGCCCCTTCTCCGAACTCCAAACCCGAAAATCCAACGCCCCACATTCCCACTTGCAGGCTGCAGCACAGCCTCCTCACCGCGTCTGGGGCAGAACCATCATCCTCACCCTCCAAACTGGTCCTTACAGACCTCTCCATTTAAACGAATGCTAAGCCATCCCTCAACCCACCCCGCCAGTATGTCGCCACTGTGTCACACACCAATCCAAACATCTAGCTGATACCCTACGGGGACCTTATCGGACGAAACCCCTGCCCGTCGGAGCTAGTTCTGGTACTTACACACATCCCAACTGTGATATGATGTGGAGACACAGTGGAACAAGACGGCCTGACTGGGCCTGGGAGATCATGGAAGGCCTCCCCGAGCCCATAACCTTAAGCTGTTACCTGAAGGGTGAGCAAGAATTCCCTAAGTAAAAGAAGGCACAGACCTCAGGCAAAGAGGAGAGGGGGAGAAAGCATGACCCTCATTTCACATAGTCCATTCCCCCACCTGAATCTCTCAGCTGCGTCCCTGTGGGCACATGGCCATCCTTGCCCAAGGTTTTCTCCCACCCCTATCTATGGCCTTCAGCAGTTTGCTCTCAGCCAAAGTACAAATCTGAGCATGTCTCACACAGTAGTCGGTCTCCCCTTGACTTTAGGATAAAGCCAAAACCCTTGTCAGACCTACAAAGCGTGATCTTGTCAGGGCTCTCCCACCTCTGCAGCCTATGCCCTACACTCTTCACCTCACTCTCTGGATTCCCTCCTGGTCCTCAAGCCCCAGCCTGTCCCAGGGCCTTTGCACATGCTATGCCCCTGTCATCGATGTAACTCCTACAGACCCTAACTCCAAGGTCACTTGCTTAGGAAGACTGCCTGATTCCCCTCTCCACCGAGATTACACTCGGTGCTCTCTAGTGAACACTGTCGGGAGAACCCTGTCCCCTTTCTACATGGGGCTGTCACAATTTGTGACTATGAATTTGCGTCTGATCATCTATCTGTCCTCCACAAGAACCACTGTTCTCTTTTTCATCCATCATTGGGTCCTTAAAGCCTAGTAGACATGTGATACAGTACAGATAAAGTTTAATAACAGAGCCCTCAGGGGCGCCTGGGTGGTGCAGTCGTTAAGCGTCTGCCTTCAGCTCAGGGCGTGATCCCGACATTCTGGGATCAAGTCCCACATCAGGCTCCTCCGCTGGGAGCCTGCTTCTTCCTCTCCCACTCCCCCTGCTGTGTTCCCTCTCTCTCTGGCTGCCTCTGTCAAATAAATAAAATCTTTAAAAAAAAACAAAACCAACAGAGCCCTCGTTCCACTACTCTGGCAACCTTACATATAGCGCACTTTACCTCTATGGCCTGTGTTCTAACGTGTAAAACAGAGGCAATGCCTGCCATGCAAACTTGCTCTAAGAAGCAAATCCACTACTTAATGAATAAAAAGCACTTGATAAAAGTACTATCCTCAAAGTTAGTACGTTATGAGATGTGACTGTCACCAGAACAAATGTTCACAGTCCCTGCTTTATTTTCATTTGGCCACACACGTTTAAAAAACAAACAAACATACACTCGCAAAGTACCCAAACATCGGGAATTAGAAGGGCAAAAAACAAGGGGTTTATGGCTGAAAGGATATCCTAGGCTTCAGAAAAAACAAAACCAATCACCTACTGAAAATTTCTTTGTTCAAAACACAAAGATACTTTGTTTTAATGGGATTTAATTTTTTTTTTTTTTTTTAAAAAGAACGCTTTAAAGACAAAAACTAAGCTGCTTGTGTTGCCTATGGCAGGACCTGGCTTCACTTCCTTGAAGGCCTTTTGTAAAATACAGATGCCTGCACTCAGCGGCCTTGATGGTCGCCCTCCCCCCAGTGCCCCCCACCTGCCGTCTGAAAGTGCAGTGCCCTGGGCCCACCCCGATGGTAACGGTCGGGGGCTACAGAGCATCTAGGATGTGGTCGATCTTGGTGACCAACTCCTGCCGCTTTCCAGAGATGAGCTTCTCATTCTCAATGTACGTGTCCTTCTTGAGCTTGCCGGCCACCAGCCGCTCGGCTTCCACCGCGGACTTCAGCACCAGCTCCTTGACCTGTGCGTCCAGCTTCTGCATCTCGCTCACCTGGCCGAGAAAGAGCAGGGCAGAGCTTGAGAGTGGTCCTCCCACCCACACTCAGCAGGGCCCACCACCTCCCACGCCTACAGGCCCTGGAGCTCCCAGGGCAGAGGGTCTGGCTTCAAATGCCAGCTCCCCTTTCTGTTCCTTTAAGCTCTGACCTCAGGTCTCAGCTGTACAGGAGGACTGAGGATCGAGTGGGAACATCTGGGCAATCCCCCAGCACGGTGCAAGGCACACAGCAGGTCCTCGAGGTACGTTTAGGCCAAATTAGGTGCAGGGACTCAGCTGGGTAAGACTAATGGCGGGGGTGTGGCAGAGAGACTGAATGACTCCCCTATTATCACCAGCTGGGTGTGAGGCTGAGGACTTCAGTCATAACCATTCAACATTCAACAATCACTGAGTGAGCTGCAGTGCTAAGCACAAGTCTAGGCTCTGGAAAACCGCAGTCAAGACAGATGAGGCATCTGACCTTCATAAAGCTACCAGGTAATTAATACTCGGGCACATAAAGAGGGGAGTTGCAGAAAGAGGCAGGTCCTATGACGAACACAGGGTAAGGAGAGGGAGTGTAGGAAGTGGCATGTGGAGACGGGGGTCGTCAGAGGGGAACCTCTGGGGAGGAAGGGGTCTCCTCTTTCTTTATAGGTAACAAGGACTCACTCACAAAGCAGGTCCCAGGCAGGGTTCTCAGCACTTTACATGCACTAACTCATTTCGCACTCACAACTCAGTGAGGAAAGTACTGAGACATGAATAAACGGAGGCACGGAAGTTAGGTGACTTGCCCAGGTTGACAAAGTCTGAATCAAACACCTGATTCTAAGTCTAGGATCTTCTAGGCACACAGGAGCAGCCTGAAGCCTTGCCCATGTGGACAGACAGTGCCATGAAGGCTAGCAGAGTTTTCCAACCCAGCCCCTAACCAAGACCCCTAAAATTCTTGTTCCACCATAAGGGCTGGCACCACGGGACAAGCCAGGAGTGAGCAAGAGCTGCCCGGCGTGTGACCCACCCAGAGCAGCCCCATGGTATTCTAGAAGGTGGGGGCAATCCCTGAAGGCATGACAAGGGAGGGCAAAGAGCCGAGTGACTCCAGGATGGCAGACACTTACTTTGTCGCACAGGTCAGAACCCTCCGTCTTCAGCCTGGACTGCAGCAATGCAATCTCACTGGTCAAGGCCTTGTGCTCTGTCTCCAGGCTCTTCTTGCCACTGTTGAGAGTTGACACATCCCGCGACTGCTTGTACCTATTGATGGTCTCATCAAAGTGACGGTAGAGACCTATTCTCTTGTTGACCAGGGTCAAGACCTGCTCCGTGATGCAAGCCACCTTCATCCTGGCCTCCGCGGCCGGATCCTGTTGGTGGGACATCGTGAGTAACAACATCCAGGCCTGAGCCTGCTCCAACCTTCACCTCCCAGAGAGTACCCACCACCGGCTGTGCAAACAGGAAAAGCCACCTTCCTGGAAAGTCAGAGAACCAAACCTTTGCTGACACTAAACCTGGACCAGTTCAGCAAAGGGCAGGACTAGGGGCATGAAGATGAAGTAGACGTTTACGTCAAAGCCCGGCAGGGCAGAGAGAGGAAGGGAGAAAGGATATTACTGCTAGAATACACCAGGAAAGGGACAGGTGAGGTGCTAAGGGAAGAGAAATCTCAGTGCAGGTCAGGGAAGGCTTCCAGGACATTTATTATAGTCTCTCTCCTCAAAACCTTCAAGAATTTCCCAGGGCCTAAAGGATAAAGCCCAAGCTCCTCATCCTGCCATTCATGACCCTTGAGATAAGGCCCTACATACTTTCTAGAATTCTCTCTCATCACACAGCTACTTGAGAAGTTCTAACTTCTCAGCTCAAAGGCCAAATCTGGTCTGCAAATGGTGGATTTGGCCCACAAATTTTTTTTTCTCAATAAATTATCATAGGTTTAAGACAGGGAGATATATACATAAGAAGCTGAATAAACGGACTGGTTCATTTAATGGAGTACTCTGCAGCTATACAAAAAAAGAAAATAATGAGGAAGAGCTTTATGAACTGATATGGGTACTTCTCATAACCTATTTAGTTTAAAAAAAAACAAGGACAAAACATACATACTTGTGTTATCTTTTGTGCAAGAAAGAGGAGGAAATAAGAATTAAAGTAACCGCTTATTTCTGCAAAATCAATCAGGAAGGCTATCCAGAGACTGATGAAGCTGGTTATCTACAAGGCAGGGTTTTACAAATTCATAATCAAAATTAAATACTCACAGTGCCAGTTGGAGAAACTACAATAAAATTCAAACAGAAATAAATGAACCTACCTATATTTCAAATGAGTTAACACAAGAAAACTCAGCCAATTACCTTGGAACACAGTACTCTGACAGGTATTCTCAGTCTAAAGACAAAGAGAACTGCTAGCCAATCTTGGGACTCTAACTGATAGGTCTGGTGTTTCTGGCGGCATGAGCACAGCAATTCTGAAACTATTTGTGTGTTTACAGAATTCAACAAACGAATAAACATATTGATGCTGGGGTCCAGGAGAGAAGGAAAAATGGTGGAATGAGGGAGGACGGCAAGAACCCTGTGACATCAGACGGAGCGAGACATCGCTGTCAACTGCTACTGTAAACACCATACCTCTCTCCCCTGGCTCTGTCTGCCGAACGGCCCAGACGCAGAGACACCCCAAAAGCAATGATCACACCTAGCTCCCAGATCATGCTCTCTAGGTACCATTTCCACACTGAAAGGAACCAGGGCTGCCTGGAGAAAGTTCAGAATACGCCTGAAACACGCTGCTGTGCCCAACGATAAGGAAATGCTCGAAAAAATGATGAGACTTGACAAAAATAGACAAATCTGGGATAATTTGTGTATCAAAATAAGTAGCACCAGTGGACAGTAGCCCACAGAGCAAGGTAAGAAGCCAGGAGTCCCAACAAGTCACCACCAGCCAACCAGTCAACCGGGAAGAGAAGTTTCTCCTTCCAGCACAGTGCCAACAAAAGGATTCATAGTTTGCCAACCACCTAACACATTCAGACAACAATCAATACCAAATGCTAGGACTAATCGGTGAATGTATATGAGAGTGTTTGTATAGCCTCAAACAATCATACATTAATTACAAAGAGAAAAACCGTAACTGTAACATGAAGAAATTAGGCAGACATCAACTTAGCCAAATAACATCCCCAGCACTGGGACCAGCTGACATCAGGTACCCTGATGGGATGCGCTGCAGACACGGCACCACTTCACAGCCCTCTTGCCAAAAATGCATAATCTCGATTTCATCAGAAACATACGCTACACCTAAGTGAAGGAATATTCTACAAACCCGGTCTCTATACGTCAGATATGTCAAGCTCATTAAAGACAAAGAAAGGCTGCGGAGCTGGTCCAGATTAAAGGAGACCAAGGAAGCGTGACAACTGAAGGGGATGCACGATCCTCCGCTGGATTCTGGCGGTAGAACAACTGCTAAAGGTGTTACGGTCGCTGGGACAGGCCACCAAATCTGAACACAGCCGGCATGCTGGTTAACGGCGTTCCAGAGACATAGCATCTCCCGAATGTGATCATCCTACTGTGGTTATGTTACGAGAATACTCTTGTCCCTAGGCTACACGCATGCTTTAGTACTCGAGGGGTGAAGGATATAGACGTCTACAACTTACTCTCAAACGGCCCAGGAAAAATAATTACATATCAAGAGAGAGGCCAAACGTTAAGTGCTATGTCTAAGCAAAGAGTATACAATCGTTTTTTTTACTATTCTTGCAAAGTTTCCATACATGTGGAATTATTTTAAAGAAAAGTTTTAAAAAAAACAAAGCAGGGGCGCCTGGCTGGCTCAGTCAGTGGAGCATATGACTCAAATCTCAGGGTCGTGAGTTCACACCCCACATTGGGTGCGGAGCCTACTTAAAATAAAATTGAAAAAATAAATTAGAAAAGGAAAGCAGCATTTACAGCTTACAAAGTAGAACTATTTCATAACAAAACCGACACTCAGCCCCTCTGTATGACAGGACTTGCCAGCAGCAGCCGAGGCAGCCTCACTGGTCTATGGAACCAGCCGGACCAATGCCTTTGCTGCCTGTACCACACTGCCCGGCACGGGTTCCACTGCAGCCCCCCTGCTGTTGCACAAACGGTTCCTTCCGGCTGAACGCCCCTCCCCACCTTCTCTGCCCGTCACCCTCCTCAGGGTAGCCCCACCACGAAGCGCACACCGCGGGCTGCCCTGCTCCCACAGTACTCGCCACCAGCAGCACCCCACCTCACGTTACCACCACGCGCTCTGTGTCACAGCAACAAGGACACGGTCTCTCCCTTCACAGTAAGGGTCAGCAGAAGCCACAGGCAGGGGAGCGGCCTCTGGGCAACAGGGTTCTGCTCGGGCTTGCTGAGAGGACCCCAGTGCTCAGCAAAGCTAACGAGACACATCATCAAGGCACGAAACGACTAACAAAGGTAGGACAAAAGCCAAGGGTACCTTTGTGATGGAGAAGTCGAGGCGGACGTAGACGATGACGGTGAAGAACAAGATGTAGAAGGCGGCCACCACGAGCAGCGGCTCCTGCAGCATGAGCACCTTGTTGAACGTGTAGTGGACCTAGGGCAGAGAACGAGGGCGACGGCCCGCGCGGGTCCGCATGGACGCAGACACCTGGCCCCAGAGGTGACTGCGCTCAAACCTCTCCAGCCCGAAGAGGGAAAGATAAAGACAGGCGAGGTCCTGGCCCCCCCGGACCCCATACTCTGGGGAGGAAGACACCGAAGGCAGAGCAGTGGTGCTACTTACCACGATGTCCTGAATGTGCTGTTCCACCAGGTTGTTCTTATAGGCAACGATCACAGGGCGGCCAAACGTGTCTAGGTACGTGTAGTGCAGCTCACCTGGGGCCCGACTGACCTCATAGGGACTGTCAACTTGGATGTGCCTGGGCGGAGGGAGAACGGAACACAGCCTAAGACCAACTGCACTGCCCAACGAGGTTTCTCTAGGATGGAGAATTCTAAGGCTCAGGGGGCCTTTAGGGTCACTAAGTTCACAGTCTACTCTGCTCCCCTCCTGGCACCAGGGACCAGCAGACCTCCCGCGGGAACACCCCGACTGTCAGACCACTCTCCTGCTGCGGTAACAACCGTCTCCCTGCATCTTGTTCTTGCGAGTGCTCACCGGGACTGGCCAAGCCCTGGAGTCACACAGCCCACACGGCCCTACTGCGCGCTCCACCCAACAAGGGCCTCTCGGGGACCTGAAGAGACCCCTGAGAAGTTACTCCAGAAGTTCTTTCTCCCCACATGACTGAGAACTTTTATACGGTAAGCAGGACATGTCCCGTTTTTGTCCACCTGGATCCACTCTCCCTCCTCCAGGTTCTCACACTCTAGTTTCTAGTTTTGCTAGAACTCCCCATCCCCCATGGAATGTCCTCCATTGGAGGAACAACCCAGGCGCCGATCTTTCTGGTGACCAGAGTGGGCACGTGACCAACAGAGGTCAAACAGACGCTCCATTTTGAAGTGAACCTAGAGCGAAGTGACACAGAGACACGCGTTTATCACTCATGCCAAGGGCAGGCCCCCAGTGAACAACTGTCGGTTTCCACCAAATGGACTCCCAAATGGCTCTGCAACTGTTGCTGCCAATTCATAAGAAGTGCCTTACCCTTCCAAATGCACTCCTTTGTGCTTACACTGGCCGAAGACAGCACTGCTGTTTATGAGCACGGAACCCTAACACACCATCAGCACGCCCGTCTGAACCTGGTCTGACCAGCCCAGGATAAAACAGAGCCACCGTTCCATCGCTCTTCTTTTTGTCTTAACACAGCACAAGGGCCACCTGGCTGTCCTGACTCGGAAGCTGCCCCTGTCACAGAGACGCACTGTCTGGGGCATGTATTTCATAAATAAACCTTGTGCCCTCATTTGAGTCTAACTTTTCTGTTTAAACTCCAGTCAGAAAGTCCCTGCAGACCTCTCGGTCAAAGCTATGTGCTGAGTACGTACTCAGCACCCCCGGAACACAGCTTCCCCCTCAGGTAGCACAGGTCAGTACCAGAGAAGTGGGAAGCAGAGGAAAGGACAGTCACACTCACTTGGCCCCTTCGGGCAAGATGATCTTCACGGTCAGAGAATCTATCACTTGCTCATCAAACACATGGTCCACGAACCTCATCTTCAGTGCATACTGGTCACCTGAAGAAAGACAAACACGTGCAGGGATGTGAAAAACAGAGAAAATGACACAGGAGCTGGGAGGAAGCAAAGGGTACGAACACTCTCGTCGTACACGGAGAGGAATACAGAGATGCTATCTAAAGTTAATGGACTAGGAGATTCTGGGAGACAGAGGTGGTGCTGACAGCATACTTACGGGTCTTCCCCAATTCTTACATAAAGACAGAGCAACTAGATAGCAAAACCAAAAACCCACAGAACATTTTTTACAACAAGATCTCCACGAACCCCAAAACAAATGGAGGGGGGGCACAAAACACCAACACACAACCTGCACATTACTAGTGTCTGTAAAGGAGAAAGCAGAGGGAGGCAACAGGGCAAGTGACAGACCTGAGAAGAAAAGAGAAGAGCCCCAAAGAGGCCACCACATTGACCAGAGAAGGAGGCAGGCCAACTGTAGAAAGCGGCTGGAGCTCCGAGGAGTCCTTCCCTGACCCCACATGGTGGGCGAGCAAAACAGGCCCACGGACCTGTGAGTCCAGAGCTGTCTAGTCCCTGAGAATTTGGAAAAGCCATCAGAGCTCCCCTCCCAGGACAGTACCCTAAGCGGAGGAAAAACTGCCAGAGGAAAATCAAAATCAAACAGAACAGGGACAACAGAGCTACAGGAAACCAAGCCAGGGCAGGCTCCACAAGCAAGCCACCTTATTTAACACTACCCTAAATCAACAGAGAACTGGTCAGCTACAATACACCCTCCTAAAAACTCACATTAAAAATGAATAGCAGGGCACCTGGGTGGCTCTGTTAGTTGAGCGACTGCCGGAGTCCCAGGATTGAGTCCTGCATGGGCTGCCCCGCTTCTCCCTCTGACCCCGGCCCCTCTCGTGTTCACTCTCACTCCCTAATACAAAAATAAAATCTTAAACAACAACAACAACAACAACAACAACAGAGGGATGCCTGGCTGGCTCAGTTGGTAGAGAATGCAACTCCTGACCTCAGGATTGTGAGTTTGAGCCCCCCCACACTGGGTGTGGGGCCTACTTAAAAAAAATTTTTTTTTAATTTAAAAAAAAAGAGCAACAGAAAAAGGGTGCCCCTCACTCTTAGAGTAAGTTATATTTTTAAAAGCTACAAAAAAAGAGAACATCCCAAGAAAAAATAAAAACACGCCAGGATTTCATGCCACAAAACTGATTTAAACGGTTCCTGTGGGGCACCTGGGAGGCTCAGTCGGTTATGTGTCCAACTCTTGGTTTCAGCTCAGGTCATGATCTCAGGGTCCTGGTATCAAGCCCCACGTCGGGCTCCATGCTGAGCGTGGAGTCTGCTTAAGATTCTCTCTCCCGGGGCGCCTGGGTGGCACAGCGGTTAAGCGTCTGCCTTCGGCTCAGGGCGTGATCCCGGCGTTATGGGATCGAGCCCCACGTCAGGCTCCTCCACTGTGAGCCTGCTTCTTCCTCTCCCACTCCCCTGCTTGTGTTCCCTCTCTCGCTGGCTGTCTCTATCTCTGTCAAATAAATAAATAAAATCTTTAAAAAAAAAAAAAAAAAATATTCTCTCTCCCCCTCTGCCCCCGCCCATGCACTCTCTCTGTAAAAATCAAACAAAAAAACTGTTCCCAGTATTTCAAAACAAACTAAAGGTATTATAAAAATGACACAAGTCATGAAAGAGCAATATAAGCCAGAATTATAGAAATTCAGAGAAGTGACGGAATGCAGGAAAAAATTCAGGAAATAAATTTTAGAAATAAAAGAATTGTTTTGGAAATGAAGGATAATCTAAAAGGAATAGTAATGAATATAATACGTAATGTCTTATAATAAATAGAAGTAAAAAGAAGCAAAGTTTTCAATGAAGGAAAGACTCAAGAGAAACTGCCAAATACAGAAAACAGGCGAAGATTCAACACAGAAATAAGAGGAGCCTCGACAGAGAAAACTTACAAAAAGGTTTCAAAACTGTAAGTTGAAAAAACATAATACAGACCCAAGAATAGCAACATGACAACCACTGCCAAAACATGCTCTAGTAAAAGTATTAGATTTTCAAGAAAGAATCCCTTTCAATATTTATATAAAAGGACTTAGAGGGGGAGGAGACTTATAAAGGGGAAAAGTTAGATCATCAGACCTCGACAGTGACATTTTATACCAAGAAAAAGTACCATATTTAAGATATTCAAAGACATGTGCGCCGGTGACGCTCTATTCCTCAAAATGGCTTAGAGGCACAAAAGGCACAGCCTGTTACGAACTATCAATATGTGAGGACTCACTCCCACAAGCCCTTCCCGAGGACTCTACTAGGGAATGAGATGCAGATCATTAAAATAACTAGAGCTGTCAATGTAAACACTGACGGGGTGAGCATTAACTGCAGTTACTACAGAGCTAAGACTGGACTTAAAGGGGGGAGGCGCAGGGCGCCTGGGTGGCTCGGGCGGTTAAGCATCTGCCTTCGGCTCAGGTCGTGATCTCAGGGTCCTGGGATCGAGCCCCGTGTCGGGCTCCCTGCTCCTCGGGGAGTCTGCTTCTCCCTTTCCCTCTGCCTCTGCCCCCCGCTCATGCCTGCTCTCTCTCTGTCTCAAAATAAATAAATAAAATCTGGGGGGAGCACGCTCTGTAATGGCTCATTGTATATACTGACAATATACAGTATACATACAGCACACCAAAACAAGGGGGTAGAATGGGGAGAGGATATGCCAAAAATAAACAAAACTCTTTTCAGAAGTGGCAGTATGACCATTTTTATTCTCAGACTGCTGTGTATTAGGTGTGGGATAAAACAACCGTGGAATGCTCTGTCACCTCTGTCCTTCAGAATGAGGACTCTCGATATGGAATTAGATACAGATATAACATAGGACAAAATCCTTATAGTTCACACTATTTTTTTTTTTTTTAAAGATTTTATTTATTTATGTGACAGAGAGACAGCCAGCGAGAGAGGGAACACAGCAGGGGGAGCGGGAGAGGAAGAAGCAGGCTCCCAGCCGAGGAGCCCGATGTGGGACTTGATCCCGCAACGCCAGGATCACGCCCTGAGCCGAAGGCAGACACCCAACGACTGCGCTACCCAGGCGCCCCTATAGTTCACACTATTAAGTAACTACATCAATTCATAACTTTTTACACATAGACATTATACACGCCTAGCTCTGTTAGCTGAAAAGGCCTAGATACTGACCAAACTAAGAACAATATGCATTCCTAGTTCCGGACTGTGGTCTTAAAACCTGTTCATCCACAAGAAGAAACTAGAGCTTTGAGGAGAAACGGCTGATTCCAGGTCTGGGACTGAAAATATACAACCTGGGAGCAGCTGGGTGGCTCAGTCGGTTAAGCATCTGCCTTTGGCTCAGGTCGTGATCCCAGGGTCCTGGGATCAAGCCTCATGTCAGGCTCCCTGCTTAGCGGGGAGCCTACTTTTCCCTCTCCCTCTGCCTGCTGCTACCCCTGCTTATGTGCTCTGTCAGATAAATAAAATCTTAAAAAAAAAAAAAAAAAGGAAAGAAGAGAAAAGAAAATATACAAGCTGGTCCAAGAACGTCTTTCGTAAGACAGCAAGGAAGATAACAGCTTTCAATCTGCAAGAAATACAGAAGACATGGGAATACACTGAATTGCACTTTGAGTAAGGAGTCAGCAAAATCCAGACTATAGGCTACACTGCAAGTGGCTCATACTTCAATAGCTAAACTGTTAAAAAGAAAAAAAAAAAAAAAAAAACAGAGGAGCGAACTATGGATTAGTAGACTCATAAGACATCAAATTTTTGGAAAAGGACAAAACTAAAGTAGAGACTCTAGAGACACACACTTGGGTGATAAAACTGAACAAAGTCAAGAACGCAGTCACTGAAGTCGGGATGGTGACCACTATTGTGGGGAAGGAGGAGGTACACGGAGAGCCTTCTGGCTGGCTGGCTCAGTTCAATTTCTTGGCCTGAGTGAGTGGTGGTTACGAGGTGTTCCTATAGTCATTTACTGAACTATACATTTATTTGTGTGGTTTTCTCTTTTTTTTTTTTAAGATTTTATTTATTTATTTGAGAGAGAGAGAGCATGAGCAGGGGAGGGCCAGAGGGAGAGCAAGAAGCAGACTCCCCGCAGATCAGGGAGCCCCACATGGTACTCTATCCCAAGACCCTGGGATCATGACCTGAGCCGAAGGCAGAAGCTTAACCGACTGAGCCACCCAGGCACCCTTAATTTTGTATTTAAAAGATTTTAAAAAGAAAAGACTTGACAAAAATATGGCAAAATGATTATAATAATTAGTTCTGGATGCTTGTGTAGAAGTGTTCATTATTCTCTGAGTTCTTCTCTTTACTTTTTAAATACCTCAAATTAAAAGACTTGAAGCAGTTCTATCTTAAAATGGAACTGGGGGTAAGAAGAGGATTTTTACTAGACTGTTTGAACTGACTACCAAATACATGTATTACTTTTACAATAGTAATTTGTCCCCACCCAAGAAAAGTTGTTCCTAATATCCCAGCCTTCCAAAAAATGACAATACTCTCCTCCCATCAAAAGTGATTGGCAATTGTTAAAACACACACACACACACACACACACACACACACACTCTCTCTACCACCACCACTAGAAACAAAAATGCAAGAAATGAAAGAAAATGATAGTCTCTCCCCTTTCTACTCCCTAACTACTAAAGACTGACCCAAATTATAGAGGTACTCATAGCTCGGGAGGTTGTAGCCAACGATGTAATGGGTCTTCCACCCGCCAAACAGAGGGAAGCGAGGCCGGATTTCCATCTCTACAGAGTCGTCCAAAATAAGGAGGTGGCTGGTGGAAACGTTGCCTATCTCGTCCCGGTAGTAAACATCCTGGGCAGCGGCAGGGAGGATGGTCTGCAAGAGAGGGGACATGCCTTCTAAAGCCCCCAGAAACTTACTCACAGGAGATGATCCTGAAGACAGAAAAAACTTTCTGTGCTAAGAGCCTCCCCATGGCACTATTTAATTAAAACAGTCCCCAAACTGGGAACAACCTAAAAAGAAGTCTATCTCCCCACCAAGGCTTCAAAAGCTCTAGATATTGCATCTATTTTCTCAATATGGTAGGTAAATGCCAATTCTCCTAAACAATAAATAATGAAGACAATCATAAATACCTTTATGATACTGAAGGATTAATACAAAGATAAACATAATCTCTAAGTTACCCTGCAGGCAGAGAAACTAAAAATGGGAGAAATCGCATCAAATCGCCAGGTGGTAGGGTTATGGAGCGGTTTCTCCACCTCCTATTCTTTTACTATAGCTTCCAAATCTGTAAAAGTATTTCCATCATCAGGAAGATGATAACTCTGACACTTCATTCACATAATGAGCCCTTCTATAATATGAAGTACAGATGACCCTTGGACAACATGGGTTTCAACTGCACAGGTCCACTTATATGTGGACCTTTTTCAGTAAATACAGTAAATACTGTCAATGTACTTTCTCTTATGATTTTCTTAACATTTTTTCTCTAACTTATTTTGTTGTAAGAATACAGTACATAATACACCCAACATACCAAATGTGTGATAATGGACTGTTTCTGTTAATAGCACGGCTTCCAAAAAACAGGGAGTCAAAAGTTATATGCAGATTTTCAACTGTGCAGGGGGCCAGTGCCCCAAACTCTGTTTCCCAAGGGGGTTTTCAACTGAATACATTTTCAGTTTTTGACTATATGTGAAAATACAAGATTTCATTTATAAGACTAAAAATATATAAAACATCATGTACAATATGATCAAATATCTTTTAAAAAAAGCATTATAAAAGAGGAAATATTAAAATATGAGCAATTATAATTCTGGGTGGTGATATGGTTCTTCCTTTCTCTATTATTCAAATTTTCTTTTAAAAACATGGCCTACTTTGGGGCACCTGGCTGGCTTAGTCGGTACAGCACATGACTCTTGATCTCAGCGTTATGAGTTCGAGCCCCACACTGGGTGTAGAGATTACTTAAAATCTCTTTTTAAAAGAAAAAATGGCCCTATTTATACAAATGGGGGCATTTTTTATTTTTAAGATTCTTTCCGTTGGTTCTAACCCTGCGAACTGAACTACTTGAACACCAATCGATCCCAAACAATGGTCCATATTTAGATACTTTCAAAAAGCCAAAGGGCAAATGTAATAAAACAGTAGTTTCTCCCAATGTCCACGTTGTACACCCCGTACCTTAAATGAGCGGATGGAGGCTATTCCACTATCTGGCTGTCTCTGGTAATCGTAGCGTGAAAAGGGTCCCTTCAGCACAGCCCCTGTGTGCTTCAAGTCCACGTTTTCTTCCACAGCAATGTTACCCCAGTGAGAGACCTCGATGACTCGGGTCATGCTGGTGATGGTCAGGAAAGGGCTGTTGTTCTCGTAATGTACTTTAAAAGTATCCTGGAGAGAAAGGAAACAAGTAGTTTCAAGTTTGGGTGACAGATGAATCAACACTAGTTTCAAATACAGTGGAGATAACCCATACATCAGCAACAGAATGATCAATTATGGTGTATCCAGTGCACACTATATTCTAAAATGACGTTTACTAGGACTTGTTAACAGCATATGGAAATAAATATTTATGATGTATTACTAAACGGAAAAACAGGCTACCCAAAATTGTTTTAGGTTCCAACATAAGTATCATTTGTATTTTAAAAACAAAAACTTCCACATGCCACTTATCTTACAGCCACTATAGGAGTAAAAAACCAAAAAGAACCTGAAATAAAATACAGGAGAAATCGCAAAACGAGTAGGAAATAGAGTTCTTAGATTGTTCCTACTTTCTCCTTGTAGTTTTTATTTTCAAAATTTCTACAATGAGCTTTTTACATTGGCTTTTGAATAATTTTTGCAGTTTTGAAAGAAAACGAAATCTTCGACTATAATAAAGAAAAATTCTGACGAGGTATATACATGATCTCATAAACACATAATGTCTGCCTAATGAGCTAGCAAATAACCTCAAAACTGAGGATGAGTCACAGCACGACTGGATTTTTTCTAACACGGAGAAGATTCACCCAGACAAGCCCCCAGCAGAGAGACCTGTTCAGCTAACATGTACGGAGCTAACATAAACATGTGTCAGTCACTATGAGCGCTAAACAAATGCATGATCATTTAATCCTCAAAACACCACCATGAGGTAAGTACTACTTATCTTGTTTTACAAATTAAAAACACTGAGGCCCAGCAGTGTTAACATATTCAAGGTCATAAATAAACCTAAGTGGCAATACGAGGTCTTCGGGTCTTCAACTTTTAACCCTGGCTGCGCGCTCCTCCACAGTAACTACTGCCTCCCAGGGAGGCCTCAGAGAATTAATGGAGATACCGCTGGAAATTCCTCCACGTTGTCAACTTCACCACCTAAATTAGTATTAAATCTTTCTAGTCACTAAGTAATATAAGTGCCCTTCCATGACTACACACCTGGAACCTGAGAAATGGAATCTAAAAGGACAGAAGGATCAGGAAAACACCCTTCTTCCCCAAAAGTCCATGAAAAAGGACATTTTATTAATTCTCATAGCTCCTGCTACTTTATTCACTCATTCTATGAGTAGATTCTTAAAAGTTCAACTTCATCCATAATCATATTTGATAGTATTTAATGCTGATATTGACAAGGGTGCGAGGAAACAAGCAGTTTCTGACTGCCAGTGCCATAATAAATTGGCTAAATCTTTTGAAAAACCACTTGGCAATATATATCAAAAGATTTTTAATTTTTTTAAAAGATTTATTTATTTGAGCAAGAGAGTAAGGACACGTGTGTGGGTGGGGAGGCAGAGGGAGAGAGAGAGGATGCCAAGCAGACTACCCGCTGATCGCAGGGCCCCAGGCAGGGCTCAAAGCTGGGTTCGATCTCATGACCCTGAGACCATGACCTGAGCAGAAACCAAGAGTCCAACGCTCAGCCAACTGAACCACCCAGGCACCCCACCCACATCATGAGGTTCTTTTTTTTAATATTTTATTTATTTGACAGAGAGAGAGAGAGCGCACAAACAGGGGGAGCGGGAGAGGGAGAAGCAGGCTCCCCGCGAGCCTGATGCAGGGCTCGTTCCCAGGACCCCGGGACCACAACCTGAGCCGAAGGCAGCTGCTCAACCGACTGAGCCACCCGGGCGCCCCCACATCAAGAGATTTTTAATGCTCATATGCATGGATGTGAAAACTTTTACTTCAGAAAACCTCTCCTATGGCCAACAGACACATGAAAAGATGCTCATCATCACTGATCATCAGGGAAATGCAAATCAAAACTACAATGTGGTATCACCTCACACCTGTCAGAACAGTTAAAATCAACAACACAAGGAACAACAGGTGTCGGTGAGGATGTGGAGAGAAAGGAACCCTCACGCAGTGCTGGTGGGAATGCAATCTGGCGCAGCCACTGTGGAAAACAGCATGGAGGTTCCGCAAAGAGTTAAAAATAGAACTACCGTACCTCCAGCAATCCCACTACTGGGTATTTGCCCAAAGAATACGAAAACATGAATTCAAAGGGATACATGCACCCCTATGTTGATAGCAGCATTATTTACAATAGCCAAGATATGGAAGCAGCCCAAGTGCCCAGCAACTGATGAATAAAGATGTGGTACGTATAATATACATATACACACCCACACGCACACACACACTGGAATATTATTCAGCCATTTAAAAAGAATGGAATCTTACCACTTGCAACAACATGGACAGAGCTAAACAGTATAATGCTAAGTGAAATCAGTCAAACACAAACACATGATTTCACTCATATGTGGAACTTAAGAAACAAACAAGCAAACAGAATATGTATATATAGAGAGAGACAGTGAGTGAGTGACAGAGAGAGAAATATCAAGAAACACACTCTTAACTAGAGAGAAAAAACAGAACACGCTGAGGGCTACCAGAGGGAGGTGGGTGGGGGGATGGGTGACACAGGTGATGGGGATTAAGAAGGGCACTTACTGTGATGAGCACTGACTGGGTGATGTATGGACGTGCTGAGTCACTACACTGTACACCTGAAACTAATATTACACCATATGTTAACCGGAATTAAGGCCAAACTTAATTTAAGAAAAAGAAAAGAAAACCTACCCTGAGACTATATAAAAAGTACAGAGCTGTAAAGAGATGACCACTAGAGTGTTACAGAAAAAAACCTAACTGTCCAACACAGGAAACTTGGCAAATAAGCTATAAGACATCAAATTATAGGATCTTAAACGGCTATTAAAAATGGTTTACAAAGGTAATGTAAAATGTTCAGAGACTATTCTAAGTGGTGAAAGTATCATGCAATACTTTACACACCACAGAGCTTCCACATTAAAAAGCCCCTGTGCTTAGAAAGAAATGACTCAGGCACTAAGCAAAAGCGGATGTCAAGTGGCATCAAATTTTCCTCTGTATTTGCCAAACAGTCTCTCATGAGCATTTTATTAATTTAAAATGGAGAAAGTCCAAAATCCAAAATATTAAAAATTTAGAAGCCTATGTAGGAGACAAACAAATCTCTGTCCCCAACATGAACTGAATCATTCAGTTTTAAATAAGGAAAAGAAATACACAACTCAGAGGAAACACAACTCAGAGAGCAGCCAGTCCCTCAGCTGCACAGAGCATGAGCCCCCAGGGCTCTCTGCGTCATTAGGAATCACTGGGGGCCACTCTCACTCCCCCACCAAAACCCATGAGGCCACAGCATACACAGGGTGCTACTTTTTGAGAAATGGGGGAATATAAATTTACTATAATCTGCATATATTTATAGAAAAAAACATTAGAAAGATAAACCAAAAGCTAACATAAATGGTCACCAAGAACAGACAGAAGGGAGAAGTGGAAGCAAGAGTTCTCTGAATATACCTTGTTATATAATTCTGGCTGTTTTCATTTCAAAAAATTATATCAATTTAAAAAAATTGTTTACAGTGGAAAATGACCAAAAATGAACAGCCCTAAGTACGTCAAACTGACACCTGAGAGACTGAGAAAACAGAAACAATTATTTCAAGTGACATCAGAACAAATATCTTGACTGTACATCCTCAGTGATATATGTTCTAAACACAGAGATGCATAGAAGTCTTAAATATCCACGCATCTCAGAGATGATAATCAAGGACTTAGGCTAAAATGACACGATTAAGATTTGCTTTAAAATATTACAGCAGATGGGGCGCCTGGGTGGCACAGCGGTTAAGCATCTGCCTTCGGCTCAGGGCGTGATCCTGGCGCTATGGGATCGAGCCCCACATCAGGCTCCTCCGCTGGGAGCCTGCTTCTTCCTCTCCCACTCCCCCTGCTTGTGTTCCCTCTCTCGCTGGCTGTCTATCTCTGTCAAATAAATAAATAAAATCTTAAAAAAAAATAAAATATTACAGCAGAGAAAAAAAAGAGTGCTGATAAGTGTGGTAATATTCTGATACCCACAGAGTCGAAGTGATGGGTGTATGGGAAGTTATTACACCACTCTCTATACTTCTGTATATATGTTTGAACTTTTCCACAATAGTCTTTTTTAAGCCTTGATTGCTCCAAGTTTAAGGTCCAACTCCTGGGATCAGCGAGGCAGCCGATTTTACTACCCCAGCAGCGCCCCAGACACCACAGCACCTGGTCTCCCATCTCCGGGCCTTTACCCACAATGCCTTGATCCCTTCTCCCCCAACCCCCACTCCAACCCTCCAAATGCTACCTCCTTATTTTTTATTATTCTTTTTTAATGTGAGTATATTTGCTAGAATTATGCTACATACAACTTGCCCATCTTCCCTAGAAGTTAATTTATTTGTAATCTACTCCTAGAGGAGTCATTTAATTTCACCGATTCTGTTTCCTTGTCTATAGCTACAGAATAAAATATTTTAACTACATTTTTAACTCTGATTCAATGAAATGATCTTATTTAATACACTATTTACAGAGCCTAGGAAATAAGATGGTGGGTCAGCAAGTTGGTCTTCCCTTCCCTAACCCCCTTCTCCTCCACCTTGCTTACATTTAAAAAGTTAATGCCTCTGGGCTCACATTTTATTTCATGTGATGGGAGTTCTGTTAGTATAAGACTCTGAGCCTTTTCGTCCAGAGGACCAGTATCCCCCACGTAAGAGTAAACTGGAGAAGAGTGGAGAGGCATGCTCTGCCCAGCTCCTCTTCTCCATCTGGCATACTTGCCTGCAGGCAGTTTGAGATCTCACTTCATCTGCCGGCAAGGCTTCCACGTGGAGAGGCTTGCCCTGGCCCACCTTATTCGCATGGACACTTCTGTCTCAATTTGGAGTTCCATATTAGGAAACCTCCTGCAGTACCTGCAGCTGAACTCCTTCGACCTAGGCTTTACCTGTGATAAAGCTACACATTTTTCCACTTCCTACCTACCTCAATACTTTCGTTTCTCAGCATGTGAGAATCTGGGAAGGGGGAAGAGGATTGCTGTTTGTGGGGCTCCCTCAGAGACCTCTGCAATCCCCAATTAGCACTGTCACGGGCTAACAGTAGGCTTTGAGAAGTCCTGAATGCTGATGCAATAATTCAACTCAGCTCGTGTGTCATTGCTTCAAATACCCATCTGCCATGTTTTTCCTTATCAGAGCCCTTCTTAAAAATCTTCCTACACCTCCCAGCCTCTAGCTGTTCTCCCAAAATGAGAGAGTTGACCCCCATGGAGTCATTTCACAGCAGGTAAGAATATTTGGGAATGATCTTAAAAATGACCAGATTTACACCCATCTCACACCACCAAGCCCGTCCACTAGTAGTCACTCCAGAAGACATCCTCTGGAGTAGGCAGGGACAGACTGGACTCCACACGAGCCTACCTGACTGTAAGCAGGGATGTCTCTGAAAGGTCCATAATCTAGGAGGTCCTCAGAGCGCGTGGGGTTGCCCAACTTGGTGTAGCTCTCTACGTTTCGGGAGGCAAGCTTCACACGCATCGTCTGTGTCTTCGTTGGATAGGGAGAGTAGAAATAATGGTTCCCCTCAAACACGACAAACTGTTTCTCTGACTGGGTGATCTGGGTTGGATACGGCTGCAGCACGTGGGTATAGACTGTTTCCACAATGACTGAAACCTTGGCCCCAGGATCGAGAGCAACTGGGAGCTTGACTGTGAAGAATCTCCCACTGGAGAAAGAACAAGGCAAGAAAATTAAGACATGAAGGGAACTGAAAACAGAAGTAGCAACTCAAAGTCACAGCAACATTTTGTACCTAAGACAAAAGCAGTTCTCTTTAAGAGATCACCTTTAACCTATTAATTTAAACCTTTTAAGACAGATGTCTAGGTATTCATTTCACAGTTGTTTATAATAATAAAAGAGTACAGCGGTGCCTGGGTGGCTCAGTCGGCTGAGCGTCAGACTCTTGGTTCCAGCTCAGGTCATGCTCTCATCAGGTTCATGAGACTGAGCCCTGGATCGGGCTCTGTGCTCGGCAGGGAGTCTGCTTCGGATTTTCTCTCCCTCCCCTCTGCCCCCACCCTGCTCTCTCCCTCTCTAAATAAATAAGTCGGGGGCGGGGGGAGAGTATAAAATGTAAAGGTCCAACAGGGTCCAACAACAGGATAATGGTTAGAAGCATTCCAGCAGAGCCACACAGTGGAAAACTGGCAGCCACTAAAAAAGATGTTTGGATTTTACAGATATTAAGCATGTCCATGTACGATGTAAATAAATGTTTACAAATGGCACAGTACGATTCTATCTTAAAGAATAAATACATACAAGTGTATGTGAAGAAAAGTATTCCAATGAATGTTTCTAAACTGTTGATGGTAACTGTCTCCGAGAGGAAAATTAGCTTCATTTTGTTATTTTTTCCAATTTGTTTTATGAACTTGTATCAATCTCATAATTTACAAAAATAAAGCTACTAGCATCTTAAGGAAAAAGAGATGGCCTGGAAACTACTAAAATCCATAGGATAGCAACTCAAAAATGAATCTGAGTTTTCTAAGCCAGAAGATAACTTTTGGCAGGCCCAGCCACTGTGAGTGGAGAATTAAAGGCATTTAACATGCTTCCTTGGAATTTGTCCTCCGAGGGCAGAACACGGATCACCTTTCCTGATACGGCTTTACGGAACTCTAACCTTGCCATGTCTTCATCAGTCACACCGTCACACACTCTATTACTACTCTGAAGTACCTACTTAAAATATAGTAAGTCCTACACCTTCTCCCAGGATGGTCTTAACCAATTCCTGGCTTCAAGTTCCAGATCTGCTTCTCATCCCATGCTCTGCCCTTGAGCGTGAAACTCCTATTTTCAAATGTTCACTAGACAGCTCCACTGACCACCCGAAATACCCAGTATCACTCATAATCCCAATTCCTTACTCTTTTAATACTACTACCATCTGACTACTTCTAAACCAAAACCCTCCAGCATGTTCAGATGCCTTGCTCTACTCCATCCCTAATGTCTGGTTCATCCTGCCTTAGAATGTCTCTCAAATTCATCCCTTCCTGGCTTTCCATTGCTGCCCCCTCAGTTCAAACAATTCTCCCTTGCCAAGATTATTACATCCCTTCCTAATTAACCCCTTAATCTCTTTCTCCCTCTAGCCCATCAACAAAATATGACACAACCCCACCTTAATTTTCACATCAAATGTCCCAGCATAATTAAATCTCACTTTAACAACATTTCAGTGTTCCAGGTGATCATTAGAAATATCAATTCTCAGGGGCACCTGGGTAGCTCAGCCGGTTAAATGACTGACTCTTAGTTTCGGCTCAGGTCGTGATCTCAGGCTCCTGGGATTGAGGCCCACATCAGGCTCCACGCTCAGCATGGAGTATACTTGGGATTCTCTCTCTCTTTCTCTCTGCCCCTCCCCCCCCCACTCTCTCTAGAATAAATGTTTTTTTTTTTTTTAAGACTTTATTTATTTGGGGGCGCCTGGGTGGCACAGCGGTTAAGCATCTGCCTTCGGCTCAGGGCGTGATCCCGGCGTTATGGGATCGAGCCCCACATCAGGCTCCTCCGCTAGGAGCCTGCTTCTTCCTCTCCCCCTCCCCCTGCTTGTGCACTCCCTTTTTCTCTCTCTGGCAAATAAATAAAATCTTTAAAAAAAAAAAAAAAGACTTTATTTATTTGCCAGAGAGAGAAAAAGGGAGTGCACAAGCAGGGGGAGCAGCAGGCAGAGGGAGAAGCAGGCTTCCCGCCGAGCAAGGAGTCCAATGTGGGACTCGATCCCAGGACCGTGGGATCGTGACCTGAGCCGAAGGCAGACACTTAACCAACTGAGCCACCCAGGTGTCCCTAGAATAATCAATCTTTAGAAAGAAAGAAAGAAAGAAAGAAAGAAAGAAAGAAAGAAAGAAAGAAAGAAAGAAAGATCAATTCTCATGGCGCCTGAGAGGCAGCCAGTTAAGCGTCCAGCTCTTGGTTTTGGCTCAAGTCGTGATCTCAGGGTTATGCTATCGAGCCCCAAGCCCTCACACTTCATGCTCAGCGTGGAGTCTGCTTGAGAGTCTCTCTACCTCTCCCTCTGCCCTCCCCGCTCCCTTGAGCAAACTCTCTCTCTAAAATAAATAAATAAATCTGAAAAAAAATATCAATTCTCATTACAACTCGGAAACAGCAGCTAATGAAGGCTTCTGATTGATGAAAGGCTAGGCAGACAACACAGAGGTGACTATACTGGTGTCTAAGGAACAGATTTTTTCATGGATCAGAACAAAGACCTGTAAGTTGTCATATTAGGATTGCAGGATAAATGACTTGTTTAATGTTGCTGTTAAGCTTTATACAGACATTAATAAATATGAAATTATCCCATTTATACACTTGCATAAAATTATGTATTTTGGGGCATATGCATAAGGAAAACAATAATTATTATGTCATATTCTCGTTTTTTAAAAACTCAAAACTAATGAGAAAAAATTTTTTTAAACTTTGCCAAGCAAACAAAACAAAACAAACTCTGCCAAGCAGGAAGACCAAATTTAACACTTTCTGAATCACGTGGGGGCTGACAGCTATAAGGCTCAAAGGTTTGCTGGTCAAGAGTCAAATATTTTATTTCTTTTTATGATAAACTACAGCATAAGCTAACTCTGTTTGTCTTAGCAAACGGGATTTTTTTTAACCTTGGCACTGCTGACATTTGTGGGTGGGTAATTCTTTGCTGGGAGGAGGGACCTGTCCTGGGCACTGTAGGATGTTTAGGGGCATCCCTGGCCTCAGCTATAACCTAAAATGTCTCCAACAGTGCCAAATGTCCTGGGCGGGGTAGGGGCAGGACATGACTATTCCCTCCTCAAGAATCACTGAGGCTAAAAACATTTCTTCCTCCCACATCACTCATTCAACAAATATTTCAATGCCTAATAAATACCATGCAAAATACGGATAACTGTTGAAGCTGGGTGATGCAATATATGTGGATTCTTTATACAATTCTTCCTGCTTTTTATGCATTCTGGAAAATATCTTTAACAAAGTGTTTTACAATAACTAGGGAGTGCCAGGCCCCATGCTAGGTGCTGAGGTTAAAGCAGAGAACAAGGCAAGTCCAACCCCAGCCTTCAGAGAGCTAGGTCTAACTCCCGCAAAGAAGCATCAATCACGTCAATGCCCCGACGGCTCAAAAGGAGGTGAGGGGGTAGAGTTTCTGCCCTTTGGAAAGAGGAAGGTAGCCAACAACAGATGGGAGGCTATTTACGGAGACAAACAGCTTGGAGTTCTCACATACTGGTTCTCCATCCACTGTTTGGGGATCCCTATCCCCACATACATTAGCCGACCTGACCTGGTATGGAAAGCAGCTACCTTCCTGTAAAACAAACTGCCACCATTAGAGGCCATTTTAGCATTAGTAATCAGAAAAGACACAAATGGTCAGAATACATTACAGCTGTTGCTTACTTACAACACAGTGTATTAACTGAAACAGCCTCTAAAACACCAGGTACTTCCTAGCAACTCTCCTACCTTATGATTCCAGCCGATGGGATAACCTGTAACAAGACAAGGCAGGGTACAGCTATTCTATCTGGTTGCGTACCTTTTACCCTTAATTTTGGTTTCTCGTACTTCCAAATTGTTCTCTTCCTCATCTTCTCCTTTCACCTGTAACAGGACAAAAGGGCTATTATGTCTTTCAGCCTCTAAATTTGAGTCAAAAGTTAACCAACTGCCTTAGAAAGTCCACAGTAAAGTACTCAAACTACAAGAACTTTTTCAAGACAATCGCTGGTAACAATTTTTTTTCCATATGAAACATAAGAATATTGTCAAAGACTTACTTTTGCGCTGAATTGGTTGTATAGTAAGCTCTATAAATACACAACATTCTCCTGAATGACCAAATACACACATATAAATAAAAACTACACTTACACTTTACTTTTCCCAATACAAAGGTGATGTTTTCTTCTCCATTTACATTCACATACACAGTTGCAAGGAAAATAAATAGTATTATTTACTGTTGTGATAGAAAAGTCTCCCATGGGGCGCCTGGGTGGCACAGCGGTTAAGCGTCTGCCTTCGGCTCAGGGCGTGATCCCGGCGTTATGGGATCGAGCCCCACATCAGGCTCCTCTGCTGTGAGCCTGCTTCTTCCTCTCCCACACCCCCTGCTTGTGTTCCCTCTCTCGCTGGCTGTCTCTATCTCTGTCAAATAAATAAATAAAATCTTTAAAAAAAAAAGAAAGAAAGAAAAGTCTCCCACATGGCCAAAACTGGTTCACTTGCATGAACATTAACAGTGGCATAAGTCCAACAGCCACTGCTTGTCACACTCCCTTATTCTCATCCTTCACTGCAAAAGGATGTGTAACCACGAAGAGAATGTTCACTCCAGCAGGCTGCAGGGTCTATCTGAGAAAGAGCAAACACCCTGAATCATGAGATGGAGAAGAATGTGAGGAAAACCTAATACACACTGCTGATCTCTTTGCCAATCCAAACTCTGCTAGGGGAAGGAAAAAAAATTAAACTACTTTTTGGGCTGAAGCACTTGTTCCCAATAGGGCACACAGAACTCTAATGAGGAAAAAGCTATTTTTAATATTTTAAAATGCCTAAAAGTGGGCGCCTGGCTGGTTCAGTCGGTGGAGCATGCAACTCTTGATCTCAGGGTTTCAGTTCGAGCCCCATGTTGGGTGTAGCTTACTTAAAAATAAAATTCTTTAAAAAATCTTTAGGGGCACCTGGGTAGCTCAGTCGGTTAAGCATCAGACTGTTGGTTTCTCTTGGTTTTGGCTCGGGTCATAATCTCAGGATCGTGGGACTAAGCCCCACATTGGGCTCTGCACTTAGCAGGGAGTCTGCTTGTCCCTCTCCCTATGCTCCTCCCCCTGCTTGCACTCCCTCCCTCCGTTTTTCTCTCTCCCTCTCTCAAATAATAAAATCTTTAAAAATTTTTTTTAAAATAAAAATAAATAAAATGCCTAAAAGTAATCATAACAATCACCCTCAATATAGCTGCACAGGCTAATAAAAACAAGCTTCCGGGACGCCTGGGTAGCGCAGTCCTTAGGCGTCTGCCTTCGGCTCAGGGCGTAATCCCGGCGTTCTGGGATCGAGTCCCACATCCGGCTCCTCCCCTGGGAGCCTGCTTCTTCCTCTCCCACTCCCCCTCCTTGTGTTTCCTCTCTCGCTGGCTATCTCTGTCAAATCAATAAATAAAAAATCTTTAAAAAAAAAAAAAAAAAAGCTTCCTCACTTTGACCGGAATCTTACCACAATGGTAACATTCTAGTATACTCGTGCTTATCACCATTCAGTTACGTGTTGATTTGTCTTACTAAGAGGTATTAATGAAAGATCAGAGAGACGAAAGATTTCAAATGTAGGATCCACAGGAGAGGAAAAATACTAACATGGATCCTTGGTAGTAAGATGATAAGCAACCACTAGATCCTCGTCAGAAATCATCATTGTGGGACGCCTGGGTGGCTGAGTCAGTTAAGCTCCTGCCTTTGGCTCAGGTCATGATCCCAGGGTCCTGGGATTCTCTGCTCAGTGGAGAGTTTGCTTCTCCCTCTGCCCCTCCCCCGGCTCGTGCTTTCTCTAATAAATAAATAAAAATCTTCAAAAAAAAATTTAAGAAATCACCATTGTTCCTTCTAACCAGTTCCTAAAATTCTACATGGAAGGCTAAAGATAAATCCACTGAAAAAAACTTCTAGCAACCTTATCAAGGCCTCCAAGTCAACTACTAAAAAATACACACCTTCTTTGCTAAGTCTAACATCCAGTTACATTTCCCGTTGGGAAAGGGGTGTAAAGGAGCACATATATCCATTTAACCCGTCTCTCTCGTGGGACTATGAAATTAACAAATGATTTTTAATAAACCTGGTGATGGGGCTGCAGGGCTTACATCCCAACACAACCCTACCTCAGAGCCATCTAGGCCAAAACAGGCAATGGGGTACAGTGAAGAGCACACACGGTCTGAAACTAACCTAAGCCTCGATTCACTCATCACTCTAAGAGCTGACACAGGA
This sequence comes from Ursus maritimus, assembly GCF_017311325.1. Lineage (NCBI taxonomy): Eukaryota > Metazoa > Chordata > Mammalia > Carnivora > Ursidae > Ursus > Ursus maritimus. Next base: position 2,619,392 of record NW_024423786.1, read on the forward strand.
GGTTTAAACAACTTAACTCCTAGACTGCACTCCTCACCTCCAGTGAGCCTACACCCCAAAGGGCCATTATAAGGGTTGAAGAGAATGTACTTAAAACACCTATCAGAACACCCAACACAAAGCAGATTGCCAACAGGACATGTCTGCAGTAATCTAGCATTCTCCAGCATGATGGCAGATAGCTTCTCCTGCTGTCTTGTTTAACTGTGGCAACTTCAATACATCAGAACTAGTTTTTCATTTGTTTGGTTTTTTTAAGATTTTATTTATTTATTTGACAGAGATAGAGACAGCCAGCAAGAGAGGAAACACAAGCAGGGGGAGTGGGAGAGGAAGAAGCAGGCTCATAGCGGAGAAGCCTGATGTGGGGCTCGATCCCAGAACGTCGGGATCACGCCCTGAGCCGAAGACAGACGCTTAACGACTGCACCACCCAGGCGCCCCAAGATTTTATTTATTTTTTTGACAGAGAGAGAGGGAGAGAGTGCAAGCAAGGGGAGCAGCAGGCAAAGGGAGAAGCAGACTCTCCACTGAGCAGGGAGCCTGACACCGGGCTCGATCCCACGACCCTGGGATCAGGACCTGAGCTGAAGGCAGACTCGCAACCGACTGAGCCACCAGATGCCCCAGAACTAGTTTTTATAAAAGAATGGGATTTAACATTCAAAACGCTCAAAGGTGGCAGCACACATTTAAAGGAAGTTTTGATCCACCTTTACACAAACCTTTGAGTAAAGCTGTGCATTCCATCATGGACAAGGCATGAAAAGGAAGAGGAATCCTTTCAGAAGTATAATCTCCATAAACCCAGCTTTATAGCCAGATTCAGTCAGAGAGAAAGGTGTACTTAGAAGGAATATGACACTGTAATGACTACTCTCCCTCAACAAATAATTGGGTAATCACTTAATGGACTTTGCTTAATGAAAATAGTAATAAAAAGCAAACCTATGAATACGTAAACCCACATTTTCTTTCCTTGAGAGTTGTAGAAGTGTTCATTGAAATGCTGGGGAAGTACATAAAGCAACCTTCCAAGCCATATACTGACGAAGTGCAAGAACAAGAAACCGTAGGGGGAAGGGAGTGATTCAGTCTTGACCTTTCTGTAGTTTAAGAGAGGTTTTATTACCTACATTACTTCTTAAACTAACTTTAAGGAAAGGAACAAAATTTAAAAAGCGTTCGTTAGCAACCTTAAGTATACTACACTAACAACGGTTTCAAATTACAAACTAGAAAATACACAATGTTACATTTCTGATTGTATTGGACGAAGGCTAGAAAGAGCACCTACTATGGGCCAGACACTGAATTAATGGAATGATATTCATCTTTGGGCTCATTTCTTCGTCCTCCGGTTGGACTCCTGCGTCAAGCCGTGGGAAATGAAAGTTTGGTGCACACCCGCGCCCCGCTAGGCCCTTCGCAGAGGCGGCCACTCCCCTAGTTTCCCCGGGCCGGGGGCGGGGGGGGACAAGGAGAGCTCGCTCCGCCGGAGGCCAGCGCGGGTACTGCCCGCCCGCCCAGGCGGAGCCCCCTCGGAGGAGTAGGGGGCCGCGATCAGAAGGCGGCTCACGTGGGCGGCGGCCTCTCTCCAGCAGGCTTACGCTGACGTGTCCACCGAGACTGCCGGGCTGGCGCGCGCCGACCCCCGCCGCTCACCCGCACTCACCTGCACGCCGAGGTGCGCAAGCCGGGCCTCGAGCTCGGGCTCCAGGGCCAGGAGGAAGGAGGTTGCGCGGGACGTGGAGCCGCCGCCCGGGTGCGCCAGGACCACCTCGGCCGTCACCTTAGCCAGGTGACTGCTGAGGTCCACCGTGCGCTTCACGTCCTCGTTGACCAGCAGCGGTGCCTCCGGGGAGGCGCTGCCGGGCGCCGAGGCCCAGGCCCCGAGCAGCAGGAGCACAAGCAGGCGGGCGATGGGCGCCTCCATGACCGGGACGAGCTGAGCCGCAAGCCGCGCCGAACGCCGCCCCGCCTCCGGCCACTATGTAGCCGCTCATTGGGCCCGCGCTGGCGCCACAAGATGGCGGCGCCCACGGAAGAAGGACCCCATCTCCAGGGCAACGGGCGGCCCGCTGGACGCCCGACTACACGCTCCTTTGCCCTTGCCAATCGGCCCTCCTGGGGGTAACAGTGACTTTCTACTCCTTGAGACAGTAAAATTTACTTCAAACGGAGAAAGTAAAAGCCTAAGCAAAAATTTGAGCAAAAACAGGCTATCTGCACAGTCTCAAAGTACCTCCCCTAAAATATTTAGTAATTAGAAAAAGGGAAATAATAAGTTTACCGTGGAGAATCCTAGCAACCACTACCTTAACCAAACGATTTAGGTTAATATCACCAATTATAAGACGTAATGACATGATGTACCCACTGATCTGATACACCCAGAAGGGCACCTCACTTCTGTAGTATTCTCACAGAATTGCTGAAAATGCACAGTATAACCTCAATGCAACCAGAAGGAACATCAGACAAACCAGAGGCACCTTGACTTCAACCCAGTGAGACCCATTTCAGACTTCTGTCCTCCAGAACTGTAGAGAAAATAAATTTGTATTGTTTTTAAGCCACTGAGTTTGTGGTAATTGGTTACAGCAGCAGTAAGAAACTATTACAGAAGGTCATTTCTCTGAGGGCAGGAAGCTATCTAGATTGTTTATCCCAGAATGTCAATAAACATTGGTGTCAATAACCATTGGTTGAATGAATAAATGAGTTTTTCATTAAAATGTTATCCCTGTTTTATAGATGATTAAACTCAAATATCAAAGCTAGTAAATATCAGGTTGTTTAGAAACCTGGACCGACTTTGAACTGGAGTTCTTGTCACTACCCCCACACCCCTGAATAAAATCCTAGGTTCATTTAGACAAAAAGAAACATTAGGGATCCCACTCTAATCCTTATTTCACAGATATAAAATACAGGCCCAGAGAGGGTACCTTATCCAAAGTCACATAGCCATCCAAGAGCAGAACTTGGACTAGGAAGCTGATCTCCTAACGCCCCATCAAAAATGCCAGAATGGATAGTGTTAAACATTTTAACACAGTCGTTATTAAAATACAATACAAGGAAGTTGCTTTGGCAGCAGTCTGTTCAGGGAGATCCACCAGGATCCAAATGAATGAACCAATCTGATTTTTTTCCACCAACTGACACTTACAACAAAGATATCCCTGAATCATCCTGGAGTTTCAGACCTTCTATTTTCCCTAGGTAACTTCTGCCTTGGTCACAGTCTCTTTCTCCCTTCCTCTCTCTCATTCCTCTTGCCAACAACCACTTAAGTGAGCTTAGAGCAGATCTTCTAGCTCTAGTCAAGTCTTGAGAGGCTGTAGCCCAGCTGACAGCTCACTCATGGGGTACTGGCAGGAGGAATCAGAAAGAGTCAGCAACCAAGGCAGAAGCCTGAGTGTCTTCTGCAATGTGTTGATTCACAATGAGCGAAACTTTTAAAATCTTTAAAAAGTGAGGAAGAGAGTTTTATTTGAGCCCAAGTTAGGAAAGCTGCCCAGGAAACATGCTCTTCACAGGAAAGAAAATGTTCCAGAGAATGAACAGTTTTCACAGTTTTGTAAAAGATCAAAAGGTTATAGATTAGCATATAGGCAAGAATCACAAGTTTTAATATCAAGGAATGCAGGGAGTAGGAGCATTGATCAATATATTAAGGACCAGATGGTTTTCCTTTAGGCTACTCATTTCTAAAGTAGGTGCACGATGTAAGCCTGGTGGGCCATAAATCATTGGTTTAAATGAAGTTTATGCACAGTCATGCTGACTTAGAAAGAAATCTAAAATGGCTTCCCTTATATATCAGGCCTTTAGAGTTCTTTTCTCTCATCAAATGAAATCTCAGAAATGACATACCATCATTTCTGCCATATTCTATTAGTGGCAGACCAACCCCAGTACAATGCAGGAAGGGATTATGAAAGACCATGGTGAGTACCAGGAGGCAGAGATAGTTGGGGACCATTTTGGAGGCGGGAGACCACAAAGAATATACAGTGACAAGTCAGTCTTCATCTTCTGTTCTCCAGGAAACTCATCACACTCCTAGGAGGTAACTGCTGTTCCCATTTCTTTGGTCCCCTTGCAAAGATAGTCACAAAGAGGGAGTACGAACTGCATCTGTCACTGAGTGAACAGTATTTTTTTTTTTAATTTTAGAAATTACTGCCCCAAAAATGCTCTGTAAACATTGAGGTCATTGACTTCCCCTTCATTCATTCATTCATTCATTCACTCCCTCAAGAAGCATTTGTTGCGCTTTGGATTGCATCGCCACCTTACCCATCTGAACATAGCAAAGAACATAGTGTTGGTGAGGAAGAATGAGAGATGTTGGGTAGATAATGAGCAGTCTGGGTCACATAACTCCACAATTCTTTTGAGGAACTTTCATTAGCTCCGTTTGGGGAAATAGTCAAAGTGTACCAAACACCACTGGAATCAGAGAAGGAACAAGACCCAATGTAGACCAGACTCTCTCTACCAGAAACTTGAATCTTTAATGCAGCAACTACACCTGATAACTGCTGAACTAATTCATTTCCACTGGCAGTCCTGGCCTCAATCTTCTCTAGTCCCAAACTTTTCAATGTTGGCTGTTTCCACTCCTCCATTGACTGTGAGCTACTCCATAAACCTCCACTATATTGCTTTTTCCCCCCCCTATTAAGTCGGCTAGAACAAGTTTCTGATAGATTGGAGGGTGAGGGAAGACGGAGATGTTGGGAAGATATTCACAGTGTTGTACCAGGGACAAATTAGCAGCTATTCAGACTGACAATTCAAGATAACGCAATATAGGGAGGTTGTCCTAATGGGTGCCAGCATGGATAAATAATAGCAAGTACCAAGCGCTCCCTGACCTGGCACTAAACAATACCCTCCATCCCACTCCCAGGATTTAGAGCAACCTGGGAAAAGGAGAGAAAAAAACCCAAATTGACCAAGATTAACTTTTTTACCATCCAGAGGAGAAGGGAGCTGGAAACCAAAATAAAGATGTGATACACAAATAAATATGTTTATATTTCTTAAATACCTGTGTTTGTGGCCTGTACATCAAGAAATTGTGATGGCCTTACCCATACTATTCCTTCTAACTAAAAGCCCCAAACTCTTTCACTGTTCCCTCTGTTTGCTTCTGGTAGTAGATTTAAAATCACCTGAGAGGGGCAGCTGGGTGGCTCAGTTGGTTAAGCATCTGCCTTTGGCTCAGGTCACAATCTCAGGACCCTGAGATGGGCCCTACGTGGGGCTCCTTGCTCAGTGGGGAGTCTGTCCCTCCGCCCCTTCCCTCTGCTAGTGTGCGCTCTCTCTCTCTCGCTCAAATAAAATCTTTTAAAATAAATAAAATTAAATCATCTGAGAACAATTTATGAATCTTACCCACATACACACACACACACACACACACACAATTAATCCCTCTTACCTCTGTGTCCCCTAGTAGGTGGTCTGTATACCTGCCTTTCTTTAAAGGAAAGGGGAACACCAAGCTGTAATTCATCATGAAGACTCCCAGAGTGCATGAGGTATTGCAGACGCTCAGTAAAAAGGCACAGAAAAGTGTTTGCATTCGGTCAAGTGAGTTTGAGAAATATCACTCTGCATATTAGCAGTGAACCCTCCTTACTATTCCCCTGTTTTGGAAAGACGGAACTGTCCAGATAGCACAGAAAACAAAGTCCAACACTGAGCCTATCATACCCACAGAAGAATGTTCAGAACAATTCCTTTCTTTAGACCCCAAATTCCAGTTGTCATTTGTATTAGTCAAAACTGTTTTAGTAGCAAGAGATAGAAACTCCGCTCAAACTGAGCCTAGCATAGTAGTATGCAGTACAAACTGTTGTTAGAAAATTCCCAAACAACAATGGATTAAGCAAGAAGAATGTTTATTTCTCATGTAATAATCCTATGGAACCCAAGAACACAGCTTCCTTCAATAAGATTACTCACCCGTCCTTACCACATGGCTTCCATTTCATGAGCCAAGATGGCTGCCCCTGCCTCCTCATAATGTCTACATTCTACCTAAGGGGAAGAGAGGAGGGGGACAGCATGTTCCTTTCCTAGAGAGCAAGAGTCTGAAAACTATGGCCTGCAGGCCAACCATCTGTTTCTGTAAATGAAGTTTTGCTGGAACATAGTCACACCCATTCATTTACGTATGATTTACAACTACTTTCACACTACAAAGCAGGGTTGTGTAGTTGCAGCAGAGACTGTATGGACCACAGAGCCTAAACCACTTACCATGGGAATATTCACAAAAAATGATGCCCACTCCCATTCTATTATTATGCAAGAGGTCCACACAAGGAAAAGCTGGGTGAAGGTGAGAGAGGCAAACTAGCAGCTCTGCAGACAATCAGATTAGACAGGGACACTCTCTACTATTTTCCCCAACTCTTCTGCAAATCCAAAACTCAAATTAAAAATAAAAGGTTTTTCAGGACACCTGGCTGGCTCAATTGGAAGAACATGTGACTCCTGATCTCAGGGTTGTGAGTTTGAGCCCCATGTTGGGTATAGAGATTACTTAAAAATGAAATCTTAAAATAAATAAATAAATAAAAGATTTTTCAAAAGATGTCATAAATGAAACACAAACAGAGGTGGAGAAGGTCACTGGAACACATATAACACAGAGGACCTATATCCAAAATATATACAAAAATACAAATTAATGAGAAAAAGACAACACCATAGAAAAATAAGCAGAAGAATTTGACCAGGCACTTCCAGAAGAAGAATTATTCAAATGGCCAATAAGGATGAAAAGCATGCAGTATCATTAATAATTAGGGAAAGGCATAGTAAAACCACAAGAAGATGCCACTATACACTCACCAATTGACAAACCTGTTAGTCTCACAATACCAACTCTTGGTGGGTATGTGGACCAAAGGGAACTCTCATTCCCTGCTATAATTTGGTATAACCACTTAAGAAAACAGTTTGGTATCATCTACCAAAGATATGCATACCAAATGGGCTAGCAATTCCACTTGCAGATATATATGCTAGAGAAATGTGACCACATGTGCCCCAGATACACAGACAAAACGTTCACAGAGCTTTGTTTGTAATAACAAAAACTGAAAAATGTAGTCATCTATCAAGAGATGAAAAGTAAAGACTTTTGCAAATACTACATGGACAAGACAACAGCAGTAGGAATGGCAAAGTAAGGACCTCTAAAATCCCTCTCCTTCATAAATACAATGAGAACACTGAAAAAAATGGTCAAAATCCACGTTTTGAAACCAAAAAAATACCCGAGGAGACTCTTAGCTCTCACTTCTGGCTGCTCATGAGGCTGTGTAGAAACAGTAAGTGAAAGATAAGATGAAGTTGCAAAATGCCTTCATGAGCGCAGAAGGTGTGCCTGACATGCACAGAGCCCCTTGGCAAAGGTTGGGAGATTTAATGGTTCCAGACATTTAATGAAGCCGCTATTTAATCATTAGCTGACCACTAAGCTAACTGATCAGAGACTTCACTGGCCACATATGACAAAGAACACAGACTTCACAGATTTTGTTCATGAAAGTCACTAAACAAACAAACTGCAACAACAACAAACAGCAAAAACAAGTCCTGGAGGAGAGGCAACTCCAGAGTTGCCACATTAGATTACTGCAAATGTCCAGTTTTCCACAAACATTATGAGGTATGCAAAGAAATAAGAAAGTATGGTCCATACTTGGGGGAGGGGGGGCATAAAGAGAAACTGTACCTAAGGAAATCAAACATTGGACTTCTAGACAAAGACTATGAATCAATTATTATAAATATGTTGAAAGAACTAAAGTGAAGTATGAGAAAGGATAAATTCAAAGCAATCCATACCAAGACACATCATAATCAAGTGGGCAAAAGGCAAACACAAAAAGAGAATCTTGAAAGCAGCGAGAGATGAGCCACCATTCACAAGGAATCCTTGACGAGCTGAACAGCAGACTTCTCATCAGAAACCATGGAGGCCAGAAAGCCGTGGGACGCCCTCAAAAGGCTAAAAAGAAAAACACCGTCAACCAGGAATTCTATATGAACAAAATATCCTTCAAAAATGAAAACCATGGGTGCAGGACTTACTTCCAGCATGACATTAGGAGCTCCACTGACCTCTGTGGTAAAACTGGTGAAGACTATAAAAACACATTTAAAGCCTCCAGAAATGGTCATGAAGGCAAAGAGCAAACGAAGAAACACCTATTCAACAAAATCTATGAAAACTCAGTAAGGAAAGCAAGAGTCTGAGGTATTCGAACCAAGACCCTATCTCGCACCACCATTCTAGCCCAGCAAGGCAGAAATTCCACACCAGGCCGCAGCAGCCAAGGACACAGCGCTCCCTCTCCCTCTAGCTCTCAGAGGGTTTTCGAAAGAAGGGGGGACAGGGCAGCATTTCTCAGGCTTGCACCTAGCTCAGGCAGGGTGGGACAGGGCAGCATTTCTCAGCTTGCACCTAGCTACCTGGTGTTCAATCTAAGACCTGGAGGGGACATTACTATCGACCTTACAGAAATAAGAAAGGATTATAAAGGAATAATATGACTATTTGTACATGAACAAAATATATAACTTAGATAAAATAAATAAATTCCTGGAAAGACACAAATTACCAAAACTGACTCAGGATGAAGTAGATAATCCAGGGGTGCCTGGGTGGTTCAGTCAGTTGAGCATCTGACTCTTGGTTTCGGCTCAGGTCATAATCTCAGAGTCACGAGATGGAGTCCCACGTCGGGCTCCACACTGGGCCCACGCAGAGCCTGCTTAGGATTCTCTCTCTCCCTCTGTTCCCCCCCCAACTCACGCACTATCTCTCTCTTTCTAAAATAAATAAAACCTTTTTTAAAAAAAAAAAAAGATGAAATAGACAGTCTGAATAGACCTATAATAAGTCTTTTAAATTAGTAACTTGAAAAACTACCCATAATGAAAAGCCCAGGGGAGATGGCTTCACTGGTGAATTCTACCAAACACCAAAGAAGAATACATACTGATTTTTCACAAACTCTTCTCAAATATAGAAGAGGAAGGAACACATCCCAACCCATTTTATGAGGCCAGTGTTACCCTAACAACAAAACTAGACAAAGACATCACAAAAAAAACTACAGATCAATATATTTTATGAATATGGATGCAAATGTTCTCAGCAACATATTAGCAAACAAAAGCAAACAATACATAAAAAGAATCATACACCATGATCAAATGGGCTTTTTCCCAAGAATGAAAGTTTGGTTTAATATCTAAAAATCAATGAATGAAATAAAAGAATAAAAATGAAAGAGAAATTAAGACTTTTCTAGATAAACAAAAACTAAGAGAATTTGTCACTAGCAGACCTACACTACAAGAAATGCTAAAGGGAATCTTTCGGGCTAAAATGAAATGATGCTAGTGAGTAATTCGATTCCAAATGAAAAAACAAAGAACACCAATAAAAGTAACTACTTGGGGAAATATAAGACAACATAAATGTCCTTTTTGTTTATAGCTCTTTTCTTCCTCTGATTTAAAAGACAACTGCATAGGGGCACCTGGGTGGCTCAGTCAGTTAAGCATCTGCCTTCAGCTCAGGTCACAATCCCAAGACCCTGGGATCAAGCCCCACATTGGCTCTCTGCTCAGCGGGGGGCCTGCTTCTCCCTCTCGCTCTGCCGGTCCCTGATTGTGCTCTCCTGCTGTCAAATAAATAAATGAAAAATATTTTTAAAAAAAGACAACTGCATAAAGCAATAATTGAACATATTAGGTGGATAAAAGTGCAAAGGTCTGATGTTCCTATTTGTTTTGATTTGTGTAGTCCTGCGTGAATGTTATTCATAAGTTTGAGGATGATATTGTAAGGACAATATTGTAGGGACATTCAACTCTTGATTTTGGCTCAGGTCTTGATCTCAGAGTCAAGAGTTCAAGCCCTGCATTGGGCTCCATGCTGGGTGTGGAGCCTACTTAAAAAAATAAATAAATAAAGGATAATATTGTAGAATTTTAATGTGTTAGATAGTCCTAGAAAAATAAGAAAAGGCTTCCTTATTCCATTTCTTCCAGAAGACAATAACATTTGTGCACTTGTACACCTGAGTGAACAAACCTTGTATATTTCCCAAGGACAGAAACAGCACCTTCTCCAGGTACTGGTTCTCACCCAGGAGGAGGAGGAGGATATGACGATGAAGAATTAAATTTTGACTTGCCCTTAACCAAGTGGTAAATGCATCCCTGTTGATTGTGACTTCTCCTTAACTAAGTGGTAAATACATCCCTGCTGAGGTGCTAATAACCAATGTGGACACTTATAATAGATATGAAGGTATTTTTGCACTTTAAAGAGAGGTCTCCTGAAGACCTGGAATGCATCCAATTTCCAGAGACAGGAAGCTATCATAATGGAATTGGAGGTGATCTGATTGATGGTTTAAAGCAGATAGAGCAGGGAATATTATCTAAAGATTCCTAAAATCACTGTTTATTTCCAATGTCTTACTTAGGAAATAGGTGCTATGGATCTTGGAAGTGTGGATACCAAAGAGATCTAGTTCTCCTCCTTCTTTTTTTTTTTTAAGATCTTATTTATTCATTTGACAGAGAGACAGCCAGTGAGAGAGGGAACACAAGCAGGGGGAGTGGGAGAGGAAGAAGCAGGCTCCCAGCAGAGCCGGGAGCCTGATGCGGGGCTCGATCCCAGGACCCTGGGATCACGCCCTGAAACTAAGGCAGACGTGCCTGAGCCACCAGGCACCCCACTGAACCACCCAGGTGCCCCTAGTTCTCCTCCTTCTTATGAAGACCCTGACAAGTAGGACCCCTGCAAGAGAAGCCAGGCTGCCAGACTCCTGAGACAGAGCCTGGACACTGCCTCCCAGGGCCTGCCCAACCTCAGTCAAGTTCCCGACTGAGAGAGCTGCTGGCTGGGTGGTACAAGAACACCATCACATGACAACTCATCACCAGCCCCAGGTAAGGAACAAGGCTGTGTGGGCTGGCTTCTTCATGTTGGGCCTATGGACTATGCTTCCCTGGAATGTCTTTATCATGACCTCTATCTGCTTCACAAACCACCTGGGCATAACCCTCAACATGTCGCTGACCTTGTTTAGCTTACTAGGTATGTTCATTCCTCATCTACTCCATGGTTGGCCCTCTGGAAAGAAGTTTCCTTAGCTCTCATCAACAATGTCCTGACCCAATACACCACGATGCCCCTACTGTCCTTTACTTCAACTTCTCCCTGCTCAGCAAGATCCTTCAGTTCGTGTGCATCCTGGGCAGCCAAGTGGCCATCTTGGTGATGGGACACCTGGAGACCATGCCATTCTCCATCATCGCCACAATCAAGGTCATGCCCTCCAACTCATCCAGTGCCACTTTGCAGGACAGCCCATTCTCCTTGGTTGGTATCCTGACTGCCAACTACATGTTTCTTATAAGCAGCCAGTGCCTGATGATCGTCTCCTCCCTGCCCATGACCAGTGCATGTCCACAGCAGAACAGCATCAGACAGTGCCTTCAGCTTCTTCTTCATGGCCTATGTGGTCATCCTGCTGACCACTCTATTTCCTGGCCCCTGTCCAGACTAGAGTTCTGCTGCTACCACAAGCAGGTGGACCAGAGCAGCAAGGTGGACCACACATAGGCAGAGAGGATGAGATATTCCACCCGCAGCCCACAGCCTTCCTCCAACACCCCTCGGTTGATTCTCAGAAACATCGCAGTCCTGGTTCCCATCCATCTGCTTTGTCTTCCCTGGCACAGATGAGGTGTCCCCACCAGGTCCACCAGGGTTAGGCCCAGTGTTGAGGGCACCAGCACTAGGGGAAATTACTTTATTTCTGTGTCCTACTCCTTGACTATTTTTTTATAGATTTTATTTATTTATTTGAGAGAGACGGAGATAGCAACAGAGATAGTGAGAGAGAGCATGAGTGGGGAGGAGAGGGAGAAGCAGGCTTCCCCCCGAGCAGGGAGTCCAATTTGGGGCTCAACCCCAGGACCCTGAGATCATGACCTGAGCTGAAGGCAAACACTTAACGACTGAGCCACCCAGATGCCCCCTATTCCTTGACTTTTAACATCTCAGACTGGTTGAGCCACAACCCCATGGCTCTGTGCAACTGGCCAGGGAAGGCCAGCTCAGTGCTGGCTTCAGTGGTGTTCTTGCCATGGATCTTGCTGTGTACACTGATTGTGATGCACACCTTCCTGGGATCTCCTAGCACACAGGGTAAAGGAGCACAAGAGGGAGTTTCTGGGATGCTGGCAACATTCTCTTTCTTAACTTAGGTAGTGGTTACATAGACATTCGTGTTACAATAATTTACTAATTGGACATTTATGTTTTATGCACTTTTTAATATGTGACTCACAGGAAAATTTTTTTGCATTAAAAAAAGTCTGCATTCCTGATGGCACACCATACCCATACAAACTTCAGACCTACCTATGCATGGACTACCTGCATGCACTAGATTAACACTGGTCTGTTGAAGCTGCAATAGAAGAGTATTCTATTATTTGCAGCCACATGCATCATAATTATATGTGATCAATATGACCTTGGAGCTCATTCCATAACAGCACTGCTTTGTTCTTTTTAAGAGCTGCATAGGGGTGCCTGCGTGGCTCAGTCGGTTAAGCCTTTGGCTTAGGTCAGGATCTCAGGACCCTGAGATGGGCCCCACGTGGGGCTCCTCACTCAGTGGCGAGTCTGCTTGACCTTCCCTCCCTCTCTCTCCCTCTGCCCCTCTCCACCCTGCACACTCTATGTGTCTCTCCCTGTCTCTCTAAAATTAAAAAAAAAAAAAAAAAAAAGCTGTTAGGACTCTGTCACACAGATGTGTCATATTTTTTTAAAGATTTTATTTATTTATTTATTTGAGAAAGAGTGTGTGCATGAGCAGAGGGAGGGGCAGAGGAAGTGGGAGAAGCAGACTCCCCAATTCCAGGGCCCTAAGATCATGACCTGAGCCAAAGACAGACAGTTAACCAACTGAGCCACCCAGCCTCCCCAATGTGTCATATTTTTTAAACCAAACCAATCCCCATTGATGACCGATAAGGTTGTTTCCAGGCTTTCACTATTCAAACAATGCTGGTTTGTTATCTCCTTGCACACATGTCTGTGCACATTTGGAACACACCTATAAAATAATTTCCTAAGCTTTTAAGTGGTTGATCAAATGATTCACGGAAAGAATTAATTCTATGTTAACAGACATTTCCAGCTTGGCTTCTAAGGAGGCTATAAAAACGTACATTCCCTCCACCAGTAGGTATCACAGTGCCCACTTTCCCCAGCCTTGCCAACACAGGGTCCCATTAAAAACCACACCAAATGATAGTGTAGGACACCAAAACTCTCTCAAAACAATCTGGCCAGGTGGCTGGGACAGGGATTCCTATTACCCCAGTTTTATAGGTAATTAAACACTGCCAAGGATAAGGGACCTACTTTTCCAACTTCAGCCTCCTAGGGCCGGATTAACACCTTCTAAGAATAGACATGGTAACTACTAAACGAGTCATAACAATTATTATTACTATCATCCTGACTTCCCATTCCACAAGCTGGAAGCCATTTTTTTCCACTTCTGGTGCAAAGAAGACAAAAATGTTGTTTTATCCTCTTTTGCCCATTCCCTCTGGTCAATCCTCCTCTACCTCCCACCCTCTTCTCTTCCCTCCCAGATAAGTCTGTCCTTAGAAGCTCCACTTCTGTCACAAGGCTGCAAGAACTATGATAATGGGTCCCTGTTTCTTTACCACCTATTTAGCACCTGTTACCAGAGAGCACGTATAGCAGTTAAGATCCGTCCCCCACCCCAACCCCCACCCAGTCTACCCGGGGCATTGCTACTTACTATTTTGCGAACTTGGTCAAATTACTTTTGCTTTCCTCACCGTCCTCATTTGCAAAATGGTAATGCTGATACTACCCACCTTATAGAGTTGTAGTGTAAGTGAAGTTAGCGTGTGCCTGGCAAGTGGTTGTTGATACTATGTTATTACTACTGTCAATGCAGAGGAACCTGATATTAATTAAAAACCAGGCACTGAATCTCGACACTCAATCTTCACAACAATCCCTCAGATTAGACGCTGTTATCCCATTCTGCAGAAACGGTGAGGGGAATGCTTAATTATGGCTTTATCAGGGCCTGGCAGAGGGGGAAAGGCAGACGAGTGTTTCCTCATAGGCAAACGGTACATCTCTCACACGGTCGTGGTGGATTAACACAGCACGCAAGGGCCCTCAACAAAAGCGCATTTCCTCCCCTAATTCCCCACGCCACGCCACGCCACGCCACGCCACGCCACGCCACGCCACGCCACGTCACGCCTCGATCGCTCAACGCGCAGGCTCAGATTCCACCCCAGCCTCGTCCCAGCTCGGCGTTCCCAGCGGGGTCCGGCGACGTCAAGGCCTCGCCCGAGCAGACCCGGAAGCAGAATCCCGAACAGGTCAAAGCTGGAGTCACTGCTAGGGCGCCAGCGCCAGGGGGCGCGAGAGCCGCCTATGTTGCCTCGGGCCTCCCCTGTCACGTCAGCTGGCCGGTCCGGAAATGGAGCGGTTTGACGTACAAGATGGCGGCTTCCTTTGTGGCTGTACGGAACACAGAGTTTTTCCCGTTTCTGAGAAACGCGGTGTTCTGAGCGCAGGGATTGCAGTGCAGGCTTCTCGTAAAAGATGGCTGCCGCGGTGTCTGTCTTGACGGGGTAAGTGACCCAAAGTCCAAGATGGCGACCCCCACTGAGGACGCGGAAACAGCCGGAAAAATGGGAGCGTGCGTGCGTGCGTGGGGCGGGGTGGGGGAACTGGCCCCGCCCCCGCCCCAGGTGGGATGGGCCTTGCTCGCTGGGTCTTTGTGTGCAGGTGGAGCGGTCGGGGGAGGATCCTTTTCGGGGGGTCTCTGGCCCAGGCTCTTCCTGGGTTTCAGTTTGGTCTTAATAATACCTCCTTGTAGCGCGTTAAAAAACTTCTCCCTCCCAACAACTAAGGCAGGCAGAACGGGGATTCCTAGTAATCCCAAACTGACTCATGTAGACAAAAAGACAACTTTTTCCTCTCTTAAGCTGTGAAACTAAAGAGCAACCAAGTGAAATTAGAGTCCATTTTTTTTCGAAGGAATAATTTGCCAACGCTAGAAAGAGCAAAGCAGCAGTTTACATACTAATACGGAACAAATTCTAAGGTATATTACATGAAAAAAAGCAAAGCACAGAAAAATGTCTCTGGTTATAACATTGTTTGCGTTTTGTTTTGTTTTGAGACCCATACGGGTAGTCCTGGGGCTCCTGGCTGGCTCAGTAGGTGGAGTCTGAGACTCTTGATTTCCGGGTTGTGAGTTCAAGCCCTACCCTGTGTAGAGGTTACTTAAAAATAAAAGCTTAAAAAACAAAAACAGACCCGCGTGGGTAAAGATACAAAGGAACTTGTGAGGGCGAGCAGAATATACCACCCCAAAATGTGCCTGCCGCTTTGGCATGTGGATTATTTTGAGCTGAAGTCAATCCAGACCTAGCAGACTCGGGAAAAACTTTTACCTCTCCCTTAACTTTCTGAAAGAATCTAAATAGGGGGACGTGGCCCAGAAAGACAGTTATTACCAGGGTTAGCTTTTTATCTCAAGGACTTACCTGCATGGCAGGGCAAACATCTGCTTTTGTCTTCCTGTGAATTGCCCTTCTCCCGTTTGAAGTCCCAAGCCCTCATCCCATTCCTTAGCTCAGAAATGGCATATAAGCCTCAATTGCTTGAGTGTCTTTGGGTTTCACCTTTTTATGGAGCTTCTGTATATATAAAATTAACTTTTTTCCCCTATTAATGTGTTTTATGTCAATTTAATTATTAGACAAAGAACCTAGAAGGATGGAAGGAAAATTTTTCTGCCCTGACACTTGCATAGGCATAAAATATCTCCACAGAGAAACTGGTAACAGTAATTGCCTGGTCTAACAAAAGCAATAGATATGACAAGGTGAGGAACAGGAATAGAAAGAAAGATAAGTTTTATAATTATTTAAATATATGATTTAATCACACGAAGTTCCTTTATAAGGTCATCATATTATTAAATGACAATGGCAAAAAAGTGGCATTTTTTCAGCTGTAACTGAGAATTTAATAAAGATCCATGAGATTCAATTTGTAAGGATAAATTTTCAAGGTCAATACTATAGTACTTGCTGCAAGGGCTCTATTCTATATCCATGTGACAACCTCTTGAAAGCTAGTTATATGGGGGGGTGTTGCTTTTTTGATTTGGATTTTTTTGTTTGTTTTGTTTTAGTCTGTTTTTTGAGGGGAGGAGGGGGAACAGGAAGTTTGGCCTGGCAAACAGAAGACACTCAAAACCTATTTGTTGAATGAATGAATGAATGAATGAATGAATGAATGCCTTTCTACTATAAACACATATTCTTAATGGCATCTTCTGGTATATCTTCCTGTTTTTAAGGTTGGTATCATGGAAAACAAAGGCAGCATTGAACTAGCATTCAAACCAAGTTCTGCCTTAAAATTACCCAGGAATGTGTTTCCAGTGCTCAAAAAATAAAGTAGTAGTAGTTGTTTCAGAATTGGCATTGATCTTGGAAATCACTTATTTCAATATGAAAGAAGTATTAATCCTTTGTCCTGAAATAATTGACCATTCCTGAGCCTTTGCCATTGTGCCAGGCACTGGACAAATAGGCACCCTTACACATATTACTTGAAGGTATTGAATGTATTACATATGGTAATGTAATCAGAGTTTCATCAAGTTCCTAACCTATACTAAATGCTCAATAAATATTAGCAATTACTATTTCGTGGCACCCCCGAGTTGCTTACAGTGCATTTTTGCCTCTGAGACCTTATGAGGGCTTTTAAAATGTCCCAGTTGCTGTAGGGATTTTATTATTATTATTACTATTATTATTATTATTATTATTATTATTATAGAGGCCACATGGTGTGATGGAAAGAATTTAGCTCCTTATTGTGCATGTTTGAGTAAGTTACTTAACCTTTCAGAACTTTGGTCTCCTCATGAGTAAGACAAGAATCACAAAACCTCTTTGAAAGAGTCCCTGTGAAAATAATAGAAACAATATGTAAAGGACTTTGTGCAGGGCATAGTAGGCACTCAATAAGCAGTCTCTAACTCTGTAATATTTCAACATCAGAGTTAAGGAACTAATATTGCACTCAGAGGCAATAGAACTTCTCCGGTCAAGGGACAGGAGCAGGTGGCCACAGGGTGACAGTTACCACAGGAAGCTACAAGGAGAAGTTGGAGGGATGGCAGGTCCACTGGCTTCGGTGCCTCAGGCTTCCTGCCTCCATTGGAAAAATTGCAAGCCTCCATCCCAAGCAGATACGTATGGTCTGCGGGCCGTTTGCAGAGATGCCCCCTTGCCAACAGCCACCTGCTCTGTTCCAGCTCACAGTCACCTCTTTGGAGCATTTACAATGCCTCTAAGAGGCACCAGCCACTATTCCTGAGGCTCATTCTTCATACTTGAGTGTTTACTTTGAAGTGCTTACCGCATATGTTTAATTATTTTAGAATTTTTAAGTGTGGAAAGATACACATGAAATTTACCATCTTAATTGTTTTTAAGTGTACAGTTCAGAGCAAGAGTGGGTGCAACAGCAGTGATTGTGGGCTCACAGCTGGTTGAATCCTTTTCACAAGGTTGATGACGTCACACTTCAGAACCAAATTAGATGCTTAGAATATTGGCTGCTCAAGGTTTGAAAGATATTTAACAGTCATCAAATCCAATTTCCTAGCGCTCTGGACATCTTGCCCACCACTTGAGTACCCAGTTTCCACCTGCATTGCTCAAGGATCAGGATGCTGTCTAACTCAGAGGGCCTGTTCCATGTTTAGAGAGCTCTGGCATGAGAAAGTATTCATTCATTTGGAGCCAAATCAGATCCCTTGCTCTGTTCTTCAGAGATGCACAGAATGGGTTTGTGCCCAATCCATGACAGGCAACGAGGGACTTCAAAGTATCTACCCTGAGCTCTTATGACCTGTTTTTTTCTTTTTTTTTTTAATGTTTTTTTATTATATTATGTTAGTCACCATACACTACATCCCTGGTTTTTAATGTAAAGTTCGATGATTCATTAGTTGTGTATAACACCGAGTGCACCATGCAATACGTGCCCTCCTTACTACCCATCACCAGCCTATCCCATTCCCCCACCCCCTTCCCCTCTGAAGCCCTCAGTTTGTTTCTCAGAGTCCATAGTCTCTCATGCTTCATTGCCCCTTCTGATTACCCCCCTTTCTTTTTTTTTTTTAAGATTTTATTTATTTATTTATTTATTTATTTATTTATGTGACAGAGAGAGAGCCAGCGAGAGAGAGAACACAGCAGGGGAGTGGGAGACGAAGAAGCAGGCTCCCAGCAGAGGAGCCCAATGTGGGACTCGATCCCCGAACGCCAGGATCACGCCCTGAGCCGAAGGCAGACGCTTAATGACTGCGCTACCCAGGCGCCCCTACCCCCCCCCTTTCTTTATCCCTTTCTTCCCCTACCGATCTTCCTAGTTCTTATGTTCCATAGATGAGAGAAATCATATATTTGTCTTTCTCTGCTTGACTTATTTCACTTAGCATTATCTCCTCCAGTCCCGTCCATGTTGCAGCAAATGTTGAGAACTCGTTCTTTCTGATGGCTGAGTAATATTCCATTGTATATATGGGCCACAACTTCTTAATAAAAATACGGAATGCTTCACGAATTTGCGTGTCATCCTTGCGCAGGGGCCATGCTAATCTTCTCTGTACCGTTCCAATTGTAGTATATGTGCCGCCGAAGCAAGCACATGACCTGTTTTTTTCTAGCCCGGATCTTTTGTCCAAGCTCCTGACCTACACATCCACTTTCCCCTGGTTCTCCACATGTGGCTCTCCCACGAGTGTCTCAGACTCAGCATTTCCAAAGCATGGCTGTTCTCTCCTCCTTCCTTATTCAGAACTCAAGCACAGTGCACGCTGCTGTTTGTCTCTGGTGCAAGTAACAAACAAATAAGGGTTTGCTTTTTCTCTTTTGTAAAAGAAGTTTAGATTTAGGCAAATGCGGCTACCCCATGATGCCAACAAGGACCCAGACTCCTTCTGTGTTTTGACAGGAAACCCGTAGTACCTTAGCCAAACAGGGATTTACTTTTTCTCATGGATTGAGAAGTTCTGAGAAGTACAGTCAACCCATGAAAGCATCAGAGGCAGAAGCTACTTTTATACTTTTGGTCAGTTCTCCTGATCCTGTGTCTTCCGTCTTCAGAGGTTTATCTCCTTTGTCACATCCATGTTGCGGCCAAGGTGAACAGGAAGGCAAATGGCAACCATACCTGCCAGCTCAGTTGGTCTTTCTTTTATGAACTATTCAGGAAGTTTCATTCAGCTACTGCCACTTCCACCTCGTTGCCTAGAACTATGTCACCCGGCCATGTCTAGCTGTAAGGAATGCTGGAGAATGTGGTCCTTTAACTGGGCACGTTGCTGCTCTGAACAAATCAGGGTTGTAAGAACAAAGAGCAGAGTACAGATGTGAACAGTAATGTCTGTCACAGTAAAGCTTCACTGAGCAACAGGAATCATGTTTCCTAGCTGCAGGATTTCTCAGAGCCTTTAAAATTCCAGGGAGAGATACTGGATGCAGTATCTCATCCACAGAAAGCACTCTTTTTGCAATGGTCGTGTCTCAGGAATTCTGTTTCATGATATGTGTTTCAGGAAGCACAGAAAAAGCACAGTCTCTAATACTTTCAAAGAAAAATGTTATCTGAATCCAGGGTGGATTTGTTAAGGTATTTCTGTTACTATAATGTAATAAGAATGACAGATTTAATGACTTTCATGAAAATTGCATCATTATTCTTTCCATTTCACCATCCAAAAAGCTTCTGGTCATTTTCACTATTTTTTCTCTTTCACAGTGCTTAGTTTTCTTCCCTGAGCTCTTGCAACCGAATCTTCACCCTTAACATTTTGTAAAAGATTTTATTTATTCATTCATTCATTCATTCATTCATTCAGAGTATGAGAGAGTGAGAGAGTGAGAAAGTGAGAGAGCACAAGCAGGGGGAGCGGCAGAGGGAACGGCAGAAGGAGAGGGAGAGATCCCAGAATCCTGGGGTCATGATCTGAGCTGAAGGTTGATGCCTAACCAAGTGAACCACCCAGGTGCCCCTCTGCTTAACATTTTTAAGTATTTTCTTCTAGTGCTTTTTCGTATGCATGGGTATATGTATTTTTATAAATAGTTGAGATAATATGCATATATGCAGCAGCAAGAATGATGTTTTGGATCTTTTTTTCTTTCCATTCCCCATCCTAAGGCTAGGAAGACACTGAGATTAATACAAGAGGGAACGTTTTGGTCACTATGGTAGGCTCTGTTGGTTGATATTCCTCCTTTCTCTTGGCTGAGGCACACTGGTTAGAAAGCTCAGAGTTAAGAAATAGATACAGCTACTATGACAGAGATGCAAAATAATAGTTACTTTATTAAAATGAAAATGTGTAGGGGTGCCTGGGTGGCTAAATCGATTATGTGTCTGCCTTTGGCTCAGGTCAGGATCCCAGGATCCTGGGATCGAGCCCTGTACCTGTATTGGACTCCCTGCTCAGCAGGAAGCCTATTCCCTCTTCCTCTGCCTGCCACTCCCCCTACTTGAGTGTGCTCTCTTGCTCTCTTTCTCTATCTCAAATAAACAAATAAAATCTTTTAAAGGATGAAAATGTGTCTCCACATTAAAGTCCAATCTTGGCTCCAGTGGCCAAAGCAAGATGGGTCAAAGTCAGAGTAGTGGTGGTCATGGTTCGGGAGGTAGCAAGAAGGATGAAAAGTACAAGAAAATGAAATACGCACCTTGTGTACCAACTAGAGTGGGGAAAAGAAGGAAACAGAAGGATCAGATATTGCCAGCAAAGTGTCACATTCAGTGCCAGTTAAAATTATTGATGTTAGAGGAGGAAGAATTCATTAGAAATCAGGAATAAATGAAGCCTTTAGGAGAAAAGCAAGGAGAGGAAAGATCAAAGCTGAATGATCTGAGTGTAGCCAGTTCTTACCCAATGTTGGTAGGAACCTTGGAAGAGGTCACTGATGATCAAAGACACGCCATTGTGTCTCCATCTGTGGGCTCAGAACACCACATCAGCTTTCTTTCATTTGTAGACAACAGTCTGCTGGAACCCAGCTGCTCAGTCCTGCTCAACCACAAGGTGTATGCTCTGATGGGGTGACACGGATCCCTTGGTCACAGCGATGAAGGTGAAAAGTCCCTCCAGGAGATCTATGCTGTTATTGGGGGGGTTGGACAACCAAATCAGGGAATTAAGGAATCTGTGAGTTTCCTGTTGCTCGTTCTGAATATTATGAAAAAGGATGGGTATAAAGCCCCCAAGGGAGTCATTCTTTATGGTCCACTTGGCAGAGGTAAAACCTTAGTAGCCAAAACAATAGCAAACCAAACCTCAGCCACTTTCTTGAGAATAGCTGGCTCTGAATTATTCAGAAGTACCTAGGTGATTGGCCCAAACTTGTACAGGAATTGTTTCAAGTTGCTGAAGAACATGTACCATTCATCATTCTTATTGATGAGATTGATGTTATTGGGACAAAAAAATATTACTCGAATTCATATTCCAGTTGATCCTTCTTAGCAAAACATCCTATCCTATCTTTAAAAATGTTTTTTACTCGGGGCGCCTGGGTAGTGCAGTCATTAAAGCGTCTGCCTTCGGCTCAGGGCGTGATCCCGGCGTTCCGGGATCGAGTCCCACATCGGGCTCCTCTGCTGGGAGCCTGCTTCTTCCTCTCCCACTCACCCTGCTTGTGTTCCCTCTCTCGCTGGCTGTCTCTGTCAAATAAATAAATATCTTTTAAAAAAATGTTTTTTATTTGAGTATAATTAATATACAGTGTTATATTAGTTTCAGGACTATGATGTAGTGATTCAATAATTCTATACATTACTCAGTGCTCATCATATAAAGTGTACTCTTTATCCTCTTTACCTTGTCATCCTTTGTATCTTTTAGAACATGATGTGCAGGATGCCCTTTGGGCTACCTTCATCTTTTGGTCATGTGCAATGCTCTCTTTCAAATAAAGTGTGCGCTCTCTCAAAAAAAGAAAAGTCCAAGCTTTTTCAACAGCTTTTTTTTTTGAAGGTTTTATTTATTTATTTAAGAGGCAGAGAGAGAACACGCAGTGGGGAGGGGCAGAGGGAGAGAGAGAGAGAGAGAAGCAGACTCCCCACTGGGCAGGAAGCCTGATGCGGGGCTTGATCCCAGGACCTAGAGATCACAACCTGAGCAGAAGGCAGACGCGCATTCAAGAAATCAATAGGTAGCGAAGTTCCATCATTCTAGTTGCTTTGTCATCTCTAAGGAGTTGTCATCGTCTAAATAGTCTAAAACTGGTTGCCACCACATCCAATTCTAGCCAGTACAAAGCGGGGAGAGAGAAAAAAGAGGTACACTCCCTATTTTTAAGGATATGACCTAGAAGTTTTTCACCCATTGGCCACCACTAAGTGCCTTTATTCTGAGCATCTATGCATTCAGATAAAAATTTGAGGATCCTGTTACAGTAAGAGGGAGGCCAAGATCTTTGCCTTCCTAAAGTTTATTTTCTCTTTGGAGGACACGAGGAAAAAACAAATAACATGTTAGGCAATGACAAATGCTAATAAGAAAACAAAGGCAGGATAATAGGATAGAGATGAGATGGCACTTTAGATAAGGTGCTCAGGAAAGACCTCACTGAGAAGGGGATGAATAATCAGAGATATGAAGGCAGTGGGCTCCTGGAAGAAGGAATAGCAGGTATAAATGCTTTGAACGTGCTTGGCATGATTGAGAAACAGCACGATGTGGACAGCGTTCCTAGAATCGGTTGAAATCAGAAAAGTGTAAACCAAATCATGTAGAGTCCTGCAAGCTAGGGTATTTTTATTTTTTTGAAATATTTTTTAATTAATTAATTAATTTATTTACTTATTTGAGAGAGAGGGTGAGAGAGCACAAGCAGGGGGAGTGGCACAGGGAGAGGGAGAAACAGGCTCCCTGCTCAGCAGGGCCCCTGGATCATGACTCCAGCTGAAGGCAGACACTTAACTGACTGAGCCACCCAGGAGCCCCTGTGTTTATACTTTTTGAAGATCACTAAATTAACAAGTTATGAAATCTACGTACTGTGGATCAAAGATGTAAAAGGTAAAACTACAAAACTCTTAGGAGAAAACAGCGCAAAAACTTTTTGACAATGGATTCAACAATGATTTTGTGGATATTAAACAAAAGGCATAGGCAACAAACTGGACTTCATCAAAATTTAAACATAGAATTACCGTATGATTCAGCAATTCCACTTACCGGTATATTCCCAAAGAATTAAATGCAGGTATTCAAACACTTATTTGTCCACCAATGTTCATAGCAGTATTATTCATTTAAGAGCCAAAAGGTGGTCCAAATGATGGACCCAAATGTCCATCAGTGAATGAATGGATAAACAAAATTTAGTGTATACATACAATATTATATTATTCATCCTTAAAAAGGAAGGAAATTCTAACACATGCTACAACACTGATGAACCTTGAGGGAAATACACTAAGCAAAATAAGCCAAAAGGATGAAAGAACAAATATTGCATGTGTTGGAGGAATAATTTATCTTCCACCCTTCTAGGTTCTTTGGCTGTTAAGTTGATGAGAAACAGATTAACAGGAGAAAAACATCTAATTACATACATACAGAAGTCCCATCAGAATATGAGACCCAAAGACAAGCCCTTCAGCTGAGGCTAATATGCCATCCAGAACTAAGGAAGGATAGGGCCCTGGGGCTTCAAAGGGAAGAAGGGTGACAGGACAATAAGAAGAACCAATGTTTGGTAATTAGATGTCTGGCCTGCCATATAGATAGATCTTTCAAATAAAAACTTGTCTCTGGGGGCGCCTGGGTGGTGCAGTCGTTAAGCGTCTGCCTTCGGCTCAGGGCGTGATCCCGGCGTTCTGGGATCGAGCCCCACATCAGGCTCCTCCACTAGGAGCCTGCTTCTCCCTCTCCCACTCCCCTGCTGTGTTCCCTCTCTCGCTGGCTGTCTCTCTCTGTCAAATAAATAAATTTAAAAAAAAATCTTAAAAAAAAAAAAAGATTCTCTCTCTTCCTCTACCTCTGCGCCTCTCCCCAGCTCTCTCTCTTTAAAAAAGAAAAAAAAAAAAAAACCTTATCTCTGGTAATAGCTCTCTTTCTGGGCCAGGTCCTCTATCTAAATTCTTTTAAGTTATTTGGGAGAAATAAAAGTTTTCTGCCTTCAACTCAAAATAACCCACAAGCCAAAATGGCATGTTTTGGAGTCACATAGTTCGCCCCTCCCCTCAGTCCCACCTTGGAAACTTCCCCAAGAAGTTTCGCAATCCTGAAGTTGAGTTGGTAGATTGCTCCATCTCACTGAACCACTCTCTTAATACTGAGAATATGTCAGTTCGGTTAAACAGTTGTATCTCATTTCAGGAGGTGGTGATTCAGGTGGGCTTCCAAAGTTAGGGCTATGGTACAAGAGGCATTTCTATGGAAATAAAAGAAAAACAATGATTAATGGTTGGAACAGATTATAATCCCAGTTTCTGAGTTCTGAAGACAGTGAGACAGGAAGATTTCTAGATGTCTGGCTCAAAATATCTTCAGAGAGACAATCTGACAGATTTTTTTGGTTTGTAGCTTGAATGTCACTGGTGATCTTACTGAGAGACCACACCACAACAGTCATGAAGATTATCCATACCTGAGCTGTCGTGGTGATTTCTTTGAAGTTTATATCAAGTTGTCCAACTTTAGCTCGCATGACTTCAGAAAAATGGCACTTTTAGTTCTCAAGGATTCCATGTCAGAAGGGTGGGAGGAAAGCTGGAAACGTTAGTTTGGAGAGTTTAGCCAAATATTGGAGGAAACTAGAAAAATTCAGGATCTAGTCCAGTTTACAGGTAATAAGCAAAATCTCAAAGACAATTAACAGCACTAGAATTTGATGTCCACAAAGATGTATTACTGAAACCTAATTTTTCTCTCTACAATCACCCCCATTTTTATCAAAGATAACGACAGCAAGACTAATGCATCTGCAAATCGAGTCTGGCTTCAATCAACTTGACCTAATCATTTACATAAGTGCAACAAGAATAGTGATTGACCATATAGACTCTTTTAAAAGAGCCTATTTTAGACTTTTAGACTGTGCTGGAATTTTTCATAAGGAATCTCAGATTGAACTTGTCTTTATTTTTTAAAAGATCTTATTCATTTATTTGACAGAGGGATAGAGAGAGCCAGAGAGCACAAGTGGGGAGAATGGCAGAGGGAGCTCAGCGGGGAGCCTGATGCAGGACTCGATCCCAAGCTCCTGGGATCATGACCTGAGCTCAAGGCAGACGCCCAACCAACAGAGCCATCCAGGCGCCCCTCAGATTGAATTTTTAAAAGCTTCTCGAGATTAACAAGCCATACTAATGATTAGCATCAGATTGTGCCTGCAATACCTATAGATTTGGGTGAATTCTTCTTTTTTTTGAGGTCTTCAAAATATCTTAAGGGTCCTGCACCTGCCAGGATGTGACCTTCCTTATTCACCTGGTAAGGCTGCTGGGAATCCTGTAAGCAAGGTACCAAGCCAATTTTTCCATGGGACTTTATTGGCTCCATAAAGTCAATATTAGTTCCTTAAAGCTGTCTGGTCATGGGGCACCTGGTTGGCTCAGTCAGAGGAGCATCTGACTCTTGATCTTAGGGTCGCGAGTTCAAGCCCCATGTTTGGCATAGAGATCACTTAAATTAAAAAAAACTTCTTAAAGGAGCAGTCTGGTCATATCTGAGTCTATGTACATCTCTCAAATGTGACATTCCAGTCAAAGCCTTGGTAATATAACCTATGTTTCCAATTGTGTCCTATTACAAGGAGAACAGATTCTTATTGACCTTATGCAAATAATTCTGTTGTCATGAAAATAAGAATATTCACTCACTGGGAGTTACCAAATTCTAGAGGGATCAGGTAGGAAGAAAAATTGTTTCATGTCTGTTCACAAAGGTACATCTTACCAAATTGTTGATAACTTAAGAGAAAAGAGAAAAAGGTTTCCTTAAATCTGGAAAAACAAAAAGCCATAAAATGTTCCCCCAAAGTCATAAAAATTATAATCATTCATTTCCAAATAATTGTTTTTGTTTTGATCAATTCCACTTTAATTTTTTTCATCTCAAATCCCTTTTGGTTTTTTATTCTTTTTTAAAAATTTAAATTCAATTAATTAACATATAATATATTTTTTGTTTCAGAAGTACAGGTCTGTGGTTCATCAGTCTTACATAATACCCAGTGCTCATTGCAACACATACCCTCCCCAATGTCCATCACCCCATTATCCCAACCCCCCACCCTTCCTCCTCCAGGAACCCTCAGTTTGTTTCCTAAGATTAAGAGTCTCTTATGGTTTGTGTCCCTCTCTGGTTTCATCCTGTTTCATTTTTTCCTCTCTTCCCCTATGATCCTCTGCCTTGTTTCTTAAATTCCACATATCAGTGAGATCATATGATAATTGTCTTTCTCTGATTGACTTATTTCACTCAGCTTAATACCCTCTAGTTCCATCCACATCATTGCAAATGGCAAATTTTCTTTTTTTTTGATGGCTGTGTAATATTCCAGTGTGTGTGTGTGTGTGTGTGTGTGTGTGTGTGTGTGTGTATGTGTATACACACATCTTTATCCATTCACCTGTTGATGGACATCTAGGCTCTTTCCATAGTTTGGCTATTGTGGACATTACTGCTATAAACATTGGGGTGCAGGTACTCCTTCAGATCAATACATTTGTATCTTTGGGGTAAATACCCAGTAATTCAATTGCTGGGTTGTAGGGCAGCTCTATTTTTAACTTTTTGAGGAAACTTCATACCGTTTTCCAGAGTAGCTGCACCAGCTTGCATTCCTATATCATTTCCAAATAATTAATACTTGTTCCACCTGAATCCAGTTTTTCCATTGGCTCTGGAAATTCTTACCCAGCACAGTTTTTTTGGTAAAGGTTTCGTTTTGTTTTATTTTATTTTATTTTATTTCATTTTATTTTATTTTATTTTATTTTATTTTATTATTTTATTTCATAGTAGGCACCATGCCCAACATGGAGATTGAACTCACAACCCTGAGATCAAGAGTTACATGCTCTACCCTCACTCTTTCTGAAATAAATGCATTTTTAAAAATTAAAAAAAAATTTAAAAACTACCCCCACTTGTGCTCTCTCTCTCAAATAAATTTTTTAAAAATTCAAAAAAAATTTTTAAAGAAGGGGCACCTGGGTGGCTCAGGCAATTAAGTGTCTGCCTTTGGCTCAGGTCATGATATTAGGGTCCTGGGATTAAGTCTCGCATCGGTCTCCCTGCTCAGCAGAAAGTCTGCTTCTCTCTCTGTGTCTCCCCCTGCTAGTGCTCTCTCTCTCTCTCCCTCTCTCTCTAATAAATGTTTTTAAATTTTTTTTAATTACAAAAAAAAGAGTTACATGCTCTACGGACTGAGCCAGCCAGATGCCCCCATTACCCAGCCCAGTTTTATAATCTCAAGTTATCAGAAACCGGAACTTGTCAAAAGTTCTTTTCTTGAACCTCCTTGAAGAAAGAGTACTTTTGTAAGAATACTTTGCAGAGCATCGGAGTATAACAACTATTTGTAAATGACAAAAACATTTTAAATGCCCATTGTTAAAGATCTGATGAGAGTTCATTATAGTGGAATTAACACATAAATGTGGTTATTTGTATGACATACAGTATTTTAAGGTAGTAACTAGAATTATGACTGATAACATACTGGTACATATCAGAATTTTAGGAATTTCAAATTATTTCTAGAATACTTATATTAATAATATCAATAACATACAATATAATCTAAGAAGGCGTCATTGTTTATTTGATAATCCTTCCCTGTAATTCAAGATACCAAATAAGCCCAATTGGTATTAACGGCTCACTTTTTATAAGGAGAGAGAGCAAATCTTTTGAGATGCTCCAGGGACCCTCTGGAAATTCTCAAAGCTTAGTTTTGAGATAAAATATATATATATATTTTAAGATTTATTTATTAATTTATTTTATTTTAGAGAAAGAGAGAGAGCAACTGGGAGAGGCAGAGGAAGAGAGACTCTCCAGCAGACTCCACACTGAGGGGAGAGCCCAATGCAGGGCTTGATCCCATTACCCCTATATCATGAACTGAGCTAAAACCAAGAGTCGGATGCTAAACCAACTGTGCCACCCAGGTGCCCCTAAAGTCAAAAAAAATTTTTTTAAGATTTTATTTATTTATTTGACAGAGAGAGCAAGAGAGCACAAGCAGTGGGAACAGGGGGAACAGTAGAGGGAGAGGGAGAAGCAGGCTCCCTGCTGAGCAGGGAACCTGATGCAGGGCTCAATCCCTGGACCCTGAGATCATGACCCAAGCCGAAGGCAGACACTCAACCATCTGAGCCACCCAGGTGCCCCAAAAAACATTTTACTGAGAATTTGATTCTGGAAACTTTGTCAAAGATATCAAATGGTTTAGACACTTGACCAAATAGGATCACAGATCACTGTGAAACAATACTTAATTATCTATTGAACCAAAATGACAAAAGATTTTAAGGGTAAATACAAAATGTTATGTAGTTCTGAGCAAAACCAATGAAAGACCTAATAAAGCACAGAAAATTGTTTTTTGTTTGTTTGTTTGTTTTTTAAGATTCTATTTATTTATTCGACAGAGATACAGACAGCCAGCGAGAGAGGGAACACAAGCAGGGGGGGTGGGAGAGGAAGAAGCAGGCTCCCAGCAGAGGAGCCTGATGTGGGGCTCGATCCCACAACGCCGGGATCACACCCTGAGCCAAAGGCAGACGCTTAACCGCTGTGCCACCCAGGTGCCCCCAGAAAATTGTTTTGATAAAGCACAGAATCTCTCTTCTTCCTAGGCAGATTATTTAAAAGGTAAACTTCTTTTGCAGTCTGTTACCAACAGTAATCCAAAAGTCCAAGAAAACTTTATCCTTTTAAGAGAGAGAAAATCAGTTCTAATTTTGCACCAGCTTATTTTTTATATTAAAACTCACTTAGGGACGCCTGGGTGGCTCAGTCCATTGGGCATCTGCCTTTGGCTCAGGTCATGATCCTGGCATCCAGGGATCGAGTCCCATGTCAGGCTCCTTGCTAAGCAGGAGCCTGCTTCTCTGTCTGCCTGCTCTGCCTGCTGCTCCCCCTGCTTGTGCTCTCTCTGTCTCTCTCATAAATAAATGGATGAAATCTTTAAAAATCAATCAATCAATCAATCAATCTCACTTAACTGGGGTGCATGGGTGGCTCAATCAGTTAAGTGGCAGACTCTTGGTTTCAGCTCAGGTCATGATCTCAGGGTCATGAGATTGAGCTCCTGTCAGGCTCTGCACTCAGCGGGGTATCTGCTTGGGATTCTCTCTCTCCGCCACTCCCCCACTGCTCACATACACATTCTCTCTCTCTCTCTCCCCCCCCAAAATAAATAAATCTTTTAAAAAATAAAATAAAATTCAACTTAAATTTATTCTAACATTAGCAAGTTTGACTACACATTATAATTCCTTTCTAAGGTTGTTTTTCCATAAACCTTCTATAACTTTTTTTTCCTTCAACAAAAATTCATTTCCTTTCCTCATACCTTCTTTTACCAAAAACACACATCCTACTTTCCTTGCATATGGAGATATTTCCCTTATTATTTCTAGTAACTTTAATTACATATATTAATTAGAATTCTTAACTGTTAGAAATCTTAATTTCTAGTGAAAACTAAGAATAAGCAATTTTGAATTGTATAATACCGGTATTCTTTAGATTGGTAAATTTGTGAATACATGTCATAATTTCTAGAAACATATGCTTCTTCACAGTATAATCTTTCAACATGACACAAGACATGTTTACCAAAAGACCCAAATATCTTTAATTCCATTTTTAAAAATTTGAGTAAAATGTGAACATCTGATTGGCAAGATTCATGAATAGAACAAGTATCCAAGGAGCTATACAAAATGGAAAGCTTTTGGGGCACCTGGGTGGCTCAGTCAGTTGGGCATCCAACTCCTGACTTCAGCTCGGGTCATGATCTCAGGGTTGCAGGATGGAGCCCCACCTTTGTCTCTGTGCTTGGGATTCTCTCTTTCCCTCTGCCCCTCCTTTCTGCATGCCCTCTCTTTCTCCAAAATAAGTAAATAAATCTTTTTTTTTTAAAGGAAGGCTTTTATAGGCAGAAGAGATAATAATTAATATTCAATATTTTTGGGTGCTTGGGTGGCTCAGTTGATTAAGCATTTGCCTTCGGCTCAGGTCATGATCCCAGGGTCCTGGGATCCAGCCCTGCATTGGGCTCCCTGCTCAGCAGGGAGCTTGCTTCTGCTTCTCCCTCTCCCTCTGCTGCTTCCCCAGCTTGTGCTCTCTCTCTGTGTCAATAAATAAAATTTTATTCAATATTTTATCTTATTTGGAAATGATCTAGATATTTAATGACTATACATTATTTAATTTAACTTAGCAAAACTCTAAAGTTTTAAGTTACCAAAAAGATTTGGGGAAACTAGGTAGACATCCCATAAAACATAAATGTTGCTGGAAAGTTGATTTATAAAGTTTTATCTTACATCTGTTTAATTCACTTGTTCTTAACAATTATGCTTAGATTTGTTAGGAAAATTTCATGAGACATTAAAAAGCTAACCATCATCTTAAGTTATCTTTCTTGCTGACAAATGCTGTAACGGAGATGGCATGAGCTTGTTTGACTTTTGGTAAACCTAGGTAGAATAAAAGTATATTTTATGCTGAAAACTCTGAAGATATGCCTATTTTAATTAAGCCAACAAACTTAAACTAACTTTAATACTAAATATTTTTCCAGATCACTTGAACCTAAGAAGTATTTGGGTTACTTTCTGTTATATTTCTGAGAACTCAATTATATAAGCACTTCATTTTCTTTAAGCCAATTAAATAAAGTTCTTTTACAAGTTAATTTTGGTGATACCATCGACAGGGATAAAATGCTATCCATCTACAATATACATATTTGAACATATATAAGAACGCAGACAGACACAGAAACCTTATAGTTTCATTTTAAAATTTTAGCCATGAAATACATGAAATAGGTATGATTATGTAAAATTCATGTCATAAAAGAACAATTGGAATAAGTTTGTCTGCTCAGATGGCTAAAGCCTTTTAGAAGACACTGAAGATTTGTATTTGCTCTTGACAAGTAATCTTATTGCGAGTTCTTTCAAGAACTTTCGTTTCCTAAGACAAGAATTTTTGTAGTGCTTAGGGTTCCGGGTTGGTAAAAAGGAATAGGTGGAGTTTGAAATGCCTCTAGAGCTGTATTTCTAGTTTTGCAAAGATTTGTGAGGTAAGAAGGGTTGTCCTCAATTCCTCAAAGAATTGGTTTGTAGCCTGGAAGATAAAGGACGGACACACTCATACACCTACATTAGAATGTTTTTCTTTCCATCTGGTACATCGGTTTACTCTACCTTAGGAGAGAAGGCCTAAAAAAAGGGAAAAAATCCCCCTTTTAAATACAGGCTTGCCTCATCTGTAGTGCTTCACTCTATTATGCTTTGCAGATACTGTGGTTTTTGCGAATTGGAGATTTGTGGCCAGCTTGGCATAGAGCAAGTCTATTGACACCCTCCCCACTTCACGTCTCTGTGTCACATTTTGGTAATTCTTTAACTATGTCAAGCTGTCTCGTTACCATTATATTTGTCATGGTGATCTGTGATCGGTGATCTGTGCTGTTACTACCGTTACGGTTTTGGAGCACCACAACGCGCCCACATAAGGCAGCAAATTTAGTTGATAAGTGTTATGTGTGTTCTTGACTCTTCCTCCATCCAACCGTTTCCCCCCATCTCTTTCTCCCTCTCCTTGGCTCACCCTATTCCTTGAGGCACAGCAGAACTGAAATTAGGCCAATTAATAAACCTATAACGGCTTCTAAGTATTCAAGTGAAAAAGAGTCACATGTTTCTCATTTTAAATCTAAAGGTAAAAATTATTAAGTTTAATGATTATGGCATTTTGAAAGCTGAGATAGAGGCTGGAAGCCAGGCCTCTTATGCTAAACAGCCAGAGTTGTGAATGCAAAAGAAAATTTCTTGAAGGAAAGTAAAAGTGCTACTCCAATGAATCTGTGAATGATAAGAAAGCAAAACAGCCTTAGTTTGATACAGAGAAAGTTTTAGTGTTCTGGATAAAAGATCAAACCACCACAACATTCTCTTAAGCCAAAACCTAATGGAGAGCAAGGTCCCAACTCTCTCTAGTTCTGTGAAGGCTGAGAGAGGTGAGCAAGCTGCAAAAGGGAAGTGTGAAGCTAGCAGAGGTGGTTCATGAGGGTGAAGGCAAGAAGCCGTCTCCATAACATAAAAGAGCAAAGTGCAGTAGCAAGTGTTGATGTCGAAGCTGCCGCAAGTTCTCTAGGGGACCTCGCTGAGATCATTCATAAAGAAGGGCGGCTACACGAAACAACAGATTTTCAATGTATGCGAAACAGCCTTCCAGGGGAAGAAGACACCATCTAGGACTTTCATAGCTTAGAGAAGTCAGTGCCTGGCTTCAAAGCTTCAAAGGACAGGCTGATTTTCTTGTTAGGGCATAATGCAGCTTAATGATGTTAAGTTGAACCAATGCTCATTTACCATGCAGAAAATCCTTGCGCCCTTAAGAATTATGCTAAATCAACTCTGCCTGTGATTTATAAATGAAACAACAAGGCCTGGATGACAGCACATCTGTTTACAACATGGTTTACTGAATATTTTAAGCCCACTGTTGAGATCTGCTGCTCAGAAAAAAAAGATTCCTTCCAAAATATTACTGCTCATTGACAATGTACCTGGTCACCCAAGAGCTCCTACGGAGCTGTATGAGATTAATGTTGTTTTCATGTCTGCTACCACAACATCCATTCTGCTGCCCAGGGATCAGGGAGTGATTTCAACTTTCAAGTCTTCTTATTTAAGAAATACACTATGTAAAGCTACAGCTGCCATAGATAGTGGATCTGGTGGATCTGGGCAAAGTCAACTGAAAACTTTCTGGAAAGGATTCACCATTCTAGATGCCATTAAGAACATTTGTGATTCTTGGGGCACTTGGGTGTCTCAGTCGGTTAAGCATCTGCCTTCGGCTCAGGTCATGATCCTGGGGTCCTGGTATCGAGCCCCACATCAGGCTGCCCACTGCTTCTCTCTCTCCCGCTTCCCCTACTTGTACGCACTCTCTCTCTCTCTCTGCCAAATAAATAAATAAAATCTTAAAAAAAAATTTGTGATTCATGGGAAGCAGTCAAAAATATCAATATGAACTGGAGTTTGGAAGAAGTTGACTGCAATCCTCATGACCTTGAGGGTTCAAGACTTCAGGGGACGAAGTAACTGCAGATGTGGTGGAAACAGCAAGAAAACTAACACTAGAAG
Source organism: Ursus maritimus (assembly GCF_017311325.1). Taxonomy (NCBI): domain Eukaryota; kingdom Metazoa; phylum Chordata; class Mammalia; order Carnivora; family Ursidae; genus Ursus; species Ursus maritimus. The sequence goes on from NW_024423786.1 coordinate 2,653,002, forward strand.
TGGAGCCTGAAGACGTGACCCAACTGCTGCAATCCCCTGATAAAAGTTGAATGGATGAGGACTTCCTTCTTATGGATGAGCAAAGAAAGTGGTCCTGTGACGGAACCTACTCCTCATGGAAGTGCTGTGAAGATTGTTGAAATAACAACAAAGGAGTTAGAATATTACATAAACTTACCTGATAGGGCAGTGTCAGGGTTTGAGATGATTGAACTATGGTTTTGAAAGAATGTCTACTGTGGGTAAAATGTTACCAAACAACATCTCATGCTACAGAAAGATGGTTTATGAAAGGGAGAGTCAATCAATGTGGCAAACTTCGTTGTTGTCTTATTTTAAGAAGTTGCCACAGCCACCTCAGCCTTGGACAACCACCACCCTGATCAGTCAGCAGCCATCAACATTGAGTCAAGACCCTTCACCAACAGATTATGGCTCCCTGAAAGATCAGGTGATGGTTAACCTTTTTTATCAATAAAATATTTTAATTAGGTGTGTATATTGGGTTTTTTAGATATAATGCACATTTAATAGACTGAAGCATAATGTAAACATAACTTTTACATTCACTGGGAAGCGAAAAACTCCGTTTGACTGTATTGTGGTATTTGTTTTATTGTGGCAGTCCGGAATCAAATCTGCAATATCTCCAAGGTCTGCCTGTATCACGTCAGTTTTCAGCCAGAAAAAAAACAGTCAATATTTCTGGCAGTATTAAACAAATTCCACCCTTGGATGTAAGAGGGGCCCTCAAAGAGGGTGCAAAAGATATTACCTTCCCAAGATCCAGAGTCACTCCCAAAGGTAGCTAAAAGAAAGAACCAACAACCTGTATGTCCCAGGCAGGCAAAAAGCCAAACCAAGTTCTTATTAGCACACAAAACTAGGCAAGCAAGAAGGCAGTAATTATCTCCGGGGTGAAAGGATCAAAAACCAACAGGTCTGGATTTGCGAAGGAAGGGATAATGTGAAATTCTATTTTCTGCCATCTTGGGAACATGAGTTCTTTGGATGGGATTCTAGAATATACCTGCAAAGGACATTGGTAGGAAAGCCTGATGCTGGCAGAGCCTGATTGTAGAGCCCAGCAAACAAAGCCCTATTCCCCGTCCTAGGTGCTTCTGCTAAATTCACTTCCTGACTTTCAGCATTTATGTGAGTAACCTATATATCATGGCCCTAGAGATCAGGCCAGAGTGCTCTCTGTAAATCTTGTAGGAAAAAGGAAGTCAAAATAGGCAGACAGGGCCAGATTTTAAGAAGAGGAATTCACATTGGATTTAATTTTTAAGTCTAATTTGTGTTCTTTCATCACATTAAGAGTTGTTAAAGGCTAGCCACTATAATGTTTTTGTGTGTAATTCTTTTTAATTTGGTCTTTGTATAGGTACCAATAAGATAATTGTTTAGGATGAGAGCTCTCTAAACCAATTTTTTTTCTTTTAATTGTAGCCAATTCAGAGCCTCCCTCATCTGGCCATTGACAAGTAGGATCTTATATTAATTTCAATAGCAACTTAAACCAATAAGCTTTTTTATGACCTAACCATGAACTCAAGAGGTATTTCCAAAGGAGAGTACAAAAAATGCAGCCCGAACAAGGTCCAAAAAGTTCACTCCCAAAATTAGCCTGAAAAAGACCTAGCTGCAAATGGGGTAACTCACATTCCTGTCCAGCCAAATTAGTGACAACAGAGGTTGAGACAACAAAGGCCCCTTATGAACTAGGACCCCTTATGACAAATTCCCTTGAAAACTGGTACAGTTGGACAAAGAGAATTCTGCTTATTGGATCCATAGCACATGGCTATCCACCAGATGCACACCAGTATGTGCATCCTCCAGTTGGCAGAGACCGGAGAGAATATCCTCACTTTTCATAAAGCCAAGCTGTCAAGACATAGAACAAGGCAAAAGGAAAACCTCCTTTGGTTTTTGTCAAATGCACATTAACAGCTTTAGCTAAGCCTTGGGTCTCAGAGCCAAACTAATATGTAGGAGGGATGTGCCCCAGGGTTGGGGATTGTGTGCTGGTTTACAGAGTGCCTCATTACGCAGAAATTTTTTTGAGGTTGACAGGTAACCTGTGGTCAGTCTAACCTGTTCTGTGACCAACTTACCCTAACACAGGAGTCTTTGAGTTAGGTGGCAATCACTCTTAATAGCTTTAAAGTGCTAGGTTCATGCCCACCTGTTCTGTGGCTTTGGCTTCCAAGAGGTCCCTTAGCAACAGCCTCTACCTCATGTGCACATTAACCCACAGCAAAGTTTTTCTAAGTGAATGCCAGTCTGGTGAAAACCATAGACTCACTGTGCTGTGAGGTCAGGTCAAACAGCAGGCTCACAAGGCTATGCCTGCATTCTTCCCTATGGTTTTCTTCCTCGTGACAAATGACACAACAGAGATAAAGGAAAAGTGACCATCTCTGGTAGGAAAAGGATCAACAAAAATCAAGAGTACTCCTAACAATTCTTCAGCAGAGTCAATAAATCCAAGGAACTAGTTGCACAAATATTTTCTCCCACTTACCTAAATTTAAAAAAGGATAAAAGGGGGAGAGAAAGAGTCACCACTCTCACTTCCACCAGTCCCCGCAAGCAGAGATCTGGGAGACTGAAGTGGTAAGAATTCTTACCTTCTGCTGATGCTTATCAGAGATCCCAGACTCTCTTTGCTGCAGCAGCTTCAAAGCAAGTGTCCAGCTAGTGGTTCATCCTGCCAACTGTGCCAGCTCTTGGGGAGGAAAAATCTTTCCTCTACCCCGGCTGGTAAATTAATACAAGACAGATTAACAGGAGAAAAACATTTAATTACATACATATGGGGGCCCCACAAAGACCATTAGATTGTAAAGACAAGTCAGTCATTTGAGGCTTACATGCCATCTTAAGCTAAGGAATGGGATGAGGGGGACCTGGGGCTTCAAAGGGGAGGAGGGTGATTCACAGGACAATAAGAAGAGCAGATATTACGTAATTAGGTGTTTGCCCTGCTATACAGATAAATCTTTCAGTAAAAAGTTACCTTTTGGTGAAAGCGCTCTTTCTAGGCCAGGACCACTATTTAAGTTCCTTTAAAAAGTTAAGGGTGAGATAGAAGTTTTTCCTGAGTCGGCTAGGTCTTGATTGCCTTCAGCTCAAAATAATCCACATGCCAAAGTGACGTATTTTGGAATCATGTATTTTGCTCCCTCTCATATGATTCCACTTATGTGAGGCTCCTGAAATAGTCAAATTCATAGAGTGAGTGGAACAGTAGTTACCAAGGGCTGGGGAGGGGCGAATGGGAAGTCATTTGTTAATAGGTAGAGTTTTAGTATGGAATGATGAAAAAGTTCTGCGGGTGGATGGTGATGGTTGCAGAACAGTATGAATGTACTTAATGGCACTGAATTAAACACTTAGAAATGGTCAAGATGGCAAATGTTATGTTATGTGTACTTCGCCGCAATAAAAATTTTAATTTAATTTAAAACATTTAAATCTACAGGCTCAAATTACTATATGGTCATTTAAAAAAATGGAAGACCTTTCAGTTAAGTGGAAATAGTTGATTTTTATTTCCTTTTATCTTTATTTTTTTAAGATTTTATTTATTTATTTATTTATTTATTTATTTATTTATTTGGGAGAAAGAGAGAGTGCAAGCAGGGGTGGTAGTGGAGGGAGAGGGAGAAAGAGAATCTCAAGCAGACTCCATGCTGAGCATGGAGCCCAATGCGGGGCTCAATCCCACGACCCTAAGATCATGACCTGAGCTGAAATCAAGAGTTGAATGCTTAACCAACTGAGCCACGCAGGCGGTCCTATTTTATTTCATTTTTTAAGTAAACTCTACACACAACTCTATACACGTGGGGCTCGAACTCATGAGATCAAGAGTTGCTCACTCCACTGACTGAGCAAGCCAGGCACCCCTAAAAGTAGTTGAATACAAGAAAAGTCAAAGGCTGCCCAAGAAAGGAAATATAACCATAGTATACTGCTTGGTTGTATAGGTAAAAATGTTTATGTAGTCCTAATCATATGAGCAGTATTTATTGACTTTCCAACTTTGAAATCCAGCCTACAGACTCAGCAAGGAAGACTGTTGTGGTGACAGAACAAAACATAACACTATCCAGTTTGACAGTGTAAAACTAAAATCACAGATCACGGAAGTAGGGATGTAGGAGAATGAGGCAAAGGGAAGAGTAGGTGCCAGAATAGCCATATCTGACCAACTTGGAACTTAGAGACTGTCTAGATGTGACAGAACAAAGCATAAAACCTAGAGTTACAAGAACTAAAAATAGTGATAAAAACTCTATTGGGAAGAGTGGGGGATGGGAGGGCACAGGTGACTTAAGTCCTCACACACATCAGGATGTTGATAACATCATTCATATATCCATCAATACATTATTTAGAGCCATAGAGGTAACTACCAGAAAAGCAGATAGTTAAGAGTGATTGCTCTGTGGAGAACCATCGATATCAGGAAGTAGTGGGGCATTGGCTTTTATTAAAGCCCTTTGAGTACTATTATTTCTTAACCATATGCGTATTGCTTTAATAATAATAAATAAATAATGTTTAAAACTACTTTAAAGATCAAAGATAGTGCTTATGTCTGGGAGGCCATAAGACTGGGAGACATTCTTACCTTTCCTTTATACTCTCTGTTGTTTGACTTGAGTATGTATTATTATTTTTTTTTAGTTTTACTCATAAAATGAATAAATGAAGTTTTACTTATTTAAGTAATGTCTATACCCCATGTGGGGCACGAATTCACGACCTTGAGATCAAGAGTTGCATGTTCTTCTGACTGGGCCAGCTAGGCACCCCAAGTATGTGTTATTTATATAAGTCTTTTCCCTAGTTGTTCCCTCTTTCTCAACCACTTAAGAGTACGTTGAAAACAGCTTTATACTTACCCCTACCTTCAGGGTTTATTTCCTAAGAACAAAAGCATTCTTTTACAAAACCAGAGTACAGTTATCAAAATTGAGAAATTTCACATTGTTACAATACTGTCATCTACTTCACAGCCCATATTCATGTTCTTCCATTATCCCAGTTATGTCCTTTATGGCTCTTTTTTTCCCCAGCCCAAGATCCAATTCAGGACCAGGCATTGCATTTTTTTTCATGTTCCTTTAGTTTCTTTTAATCTGGAACAATTTCTTAGCCTTTCTTTGTCTTTTCTGACCTAGGTATTTTTTAAGAGCATAGGCCAGTTACTCTGTAGACTGTCCCTCAGTTTGGGCCTGCCTGATGTTTCCTTCTTGTTAGATAGATCCGAGCTTTACATTATTGGCAGAGATGCTATGTGAGCTCTCAGTTCATCTTATCAGGAGGTCCCTGATGGTACTTTATCTCAATATTGCTGATGTTAAGTGTGATCCTTTGGTTAAAGTAGATGTCCACCAGGTTTTTCCACTGGAAGGTCAGTGTTTTGTAATTAGTAAGTTATCATGGGGAGATACTTTGAGACGAACGTTGTTGTTTTCTTTTTCCCTAAGCTAATTAGGGGAATGACAGGACGCACTTCAGAAGAGGTTTGGTAAAGGCTAGCTTCTGGGACCCAGTATCCTTTCTGCTCACCTGCTTCTCCAGGCTCCTCTGTCACCACTTGCCATTGTTCTCCTCCTCTAACCCATCCATTTCTGTTTTGGATATCTTCATAGCCAGTGGCTGAATGAGGCCCTGGAGCATTTCTTTAAACCGGAGGCCTAGAAGATGTTAGGGCAATGGTTCTCAAATTGTTTTTAGAATCTGAGACATAAAACAGAAGTTGTTTGGGTTGGAACAAGAGCAATGCACTGTAGCCATGCCCAAAAAGACCACCTCCTTCCCTGCTGGTTGGGTCTGAAGGCCCCCCAGCCTGCAGCCCAGGACAGCATCGAAACTTCTGGCCCAGGAGGCACACTGATGGCCACTGGATCCTTGGGAAGGCTGGCTTGGATCTTACCTCCTCTTCCATTTGTTGCCTCAAACAGCTCTGACCTTGAGTCCTGGGGCCACATGAGTCATTGACATTGGAGAAGGAACTCTCAGCCTGTGCTCAGGCAGCTTCCCAACCCCCTATGCTATCCCCACTGTCCTTTCTCTTTTATTTTCCTAAAATATAGACTGTAGTCCAGAGACAAAGACAAGGAGAAGGAGCAGAGACCCAGACAGGCCCCTCCCATCTCTCTGGTCTTGAACCTTCCAGCTTGGCATGCTGGATGAGGCAGTCAAGTTAGATGTCCATGCCCGAAACCTGGCAGATCTCCTGAGCGTTCTCTGCAACAGACCACCCCCATCAGAGGGGAACTGGGATCTGGTGGATGACCACAGCCACCAGGAGGAAGTGAGCTGGAAGAATTTTCACTTCTCCAAAGTTATCCTTACTGGCGGCTTTCAGAGTCTGTATGTGACAAATAAAGTGAGGGTGGTAGAGGGGTGAAGAAAACATTGGCCAGGAATGAATCTCAACATTGTCACTGACCACTGCAGCCATGTGACCCTGACAGGTCATTTCTATTTCCTGACCCTCACTTTCCATTCTAAAGTGGGGGCAAAAAATAAGCAACTCCTACAGTCATCAGGACTCACTGTGATCCAGCAGTGGGCATTCCAAATCTTAGGAAATGCCATGCCACCTGCATGTTTTGGGCCACGTCTTCATGACAGCTCTACTATTATTTACCTAATAATTCCCCCTAATTGGTTTGCCTTTTAAACATGTTCTAAAGAAATACTGCTCATGAAATGGGCTTTATTCCATGTATTATATTTTTCTACTCTACCTTAAAAGAAATGAACAATGATTAAACTTAAAAGTGTTCGTATGAGAATTAAAATAAAAACTTGAAACAGACAAAAAAGTTAAAATTAAAAAATAAAGTGTTAATGGGAATGATGCAGAGTAATCCCTCTCTCCTCCTCTGCATATGCACTACTACCAATACCTCTCCCCTACCCTACCCTACAGTCTCTGATTTAATGTCCGTGGCTTTGTTTGTATGGAAATGAAAGGGGCCCCAAATCCCTGTAATGATAGGTGTTTTAACCCATTCAGTATGTTTTTGCAGAGACTGAAGTGGCCTGAGTCATGACCAGGATTGTACAACCCCCACCTTTGGGTATGGAAGGGAGGACCATGAGAGAGAGCCAACTATGTCACCCCAAAATATACTACTTTGGCATATGGATTATTTTGAGCTGAAGGCAATCAAGACCCAGCAGACTTCAAGAAAAACTTTTACCTCTTCCTTAACTACCTAAAATAATCTAGATAGGGGAAGCCTGGCTGAGAAAGAGGGCTCCTACCAGAGATAACTTTTTAGCTGAAAGACCTATCTGTATGGCAGGGCAAACACCTAATTACCAAACATCTACTCTTCTTCTTGTCCTTTGAAGCCCCAGACCCCCATCCCATTGCTTAGCTCAGGATGGCACATAAGCCTCAATTGCCTGACTTGCCTTTGAGTCTCCTATCTTTCGGGCTCCCTTGTGTATGTATGAAAGTAAATTTGTTTTTCTTCTACTAATCTGTGTTATGTCAGTTTGATTATTAGATCAGCCAAAGAACCTAGAAGGAAAAAAGGGAAAGTTTTCCCACCCCTACAACTGATATGTCAGAAGCAGGATCTCTACAGAGAAGGCTGTCTTTACACTTACCTTAACTCACTCTCAGAAGTGGCCTATTCTCCACTTACAGCAGGCCAGGGTATGGGAGCTTTCTGGTAGGGGGTGACCACATTGGCTCCTGGGCATAACAGCAACAGGCTCTCCAGAACATAAGCCAGAGGCTGAATTGAGGCCACATCTTAGGTGGAATGCAGTTGGATAGTCAGTTCCAACTGCTTATCGTCTGCATTAATCAGAGTTCAATTATGAGAAGCAGAACCCATTCTAGCAATTTTGATCAGAAGGGGATTTAATACAGAGGATTAGATGCTTACAAAATCGTTGGAGGGCCTAGAGGAATGGCTTTGGTCGGCCTCTAAACCAGCACCAAAATGACACAGCAGAACTGGCCTACCAGAGGAGATGCAGTCTCTCCCCTAGGAAGCAGAGGAGTCAGGAGGCTGTCACCTGAACCGTGATCTGCCAGATATAAGGAAGCCTTTGCCACTGCTGCAACTCTCAATCTCTTTTAGCCCCCACAAAGCTGAACTGCTGCTGAAACCTAGTATCTCCCGGGGCATGCCAGCCAGCAATTACAACCAGAGAAGCAAAATGATGGCCTCCACCTCGCTCCTAGAGGCATCAGTGTGTTTAACTGGTGGAGCTAACTCTTATGCAGAATTCTACCTGCAAGGAAGGCAATGAAATTTTTGGTTTTCTAGCCTCTGGAGCATGTGAAGGCACATTAGGAGATTGGAGTGGATAGTGGGAGTCAGTTTATCATACCTACCACAGTCAGACAAATGAAGCATCTCCAAAACCTGGGCCCAGCTGATCTTCCCAGCCTCATCTCCAGCCCCTATCCAACCCACCCACCCTGTGTTCAATTGAATTGCTGGGGTACCTCCAAAACTCCGTGTGTTTGCTCAAGATGAGCCCTTTGTCTGTAACACTCTTACTCTCCCTACCAGATGAATTTGGATTGCCTCTTCTATTTTTTTTTAAGTAGGCTCTATGCCCAATGTGGGGCTTGAACTCACAACCCCAAGATCAAGAGTCACTTGCTCTACCAACTAAGCCAGCCAGCTGCCCCTGGATCGCCTCCTTTTAGAAGAGTTCTCTTACATCCTGGGGAAAAGTCTTGTTCTAGGCTTCTATATGTATACTTTCTCTAATGATTTATTTATATATTTGTCTCCCATACTAGACCAAGAGGGCAGAGACTAGGTCTCACCTGTCTTCGTTTACACAGCTGAGCAAGGTTGCAGCCAATTCCTTTTAGCTTCTGGCATATAAAAAAGTGAAAGAAGACTGAAAAAAGGGTAGCAAAATTTTTGGTACAATTTAAAGGTTTAGGCTTACCAACTTAATGCTTTTAACATAAAAATGGTGATGCATTCCTAACCGGAATATTTTCAAAATGAATACAGAAAATTTTTAATTTATAAATTGGTAGAACATAAAAAGTATTAATTCATTTTAAAAGGTATTAGAAACTGTAGGAGAAAATGTTAATCTTACTGCAGATCAGTTCTCTACTTTTTATGTTATCATGATCCTCAATTTTTAGATGTGTTTATGGTCAACCAGGTCAAATACTACATTTCCCAGACTCCCTTGCAGCTATGTGTGGCCATAGAATTAAAAGTCTGGCCTATAGAATGTGAGAGCAAGTGATATACACAACTTCAGGAGCTCTAAAAGGGAAAAGGTATTTTCTTACTTCCAATGGCAGTAAGCCACATTGGGCTGAGCAGACAGGGGCATGCCCAGGGACAGTTGAGCAATGATATATTTGGAGGCTGGTTCCCTGATACTGCAAAGCAGGACTATTAATAGATGAAGAAGAAATCTCTGTCTCTCTAATGTGCAAGTATTTAGGTTCTCTGTTAGAGCAACTGAAAGTACACCCTGATTATTCCTGGTTCAGAACCAGAACCTGGTTCAGAAAGGAATCATATGATGAGTACCCCCATTTTACAGGTATGATTTCCTATGGAGACATCGGTAAAATTCTGAATGTAGGACCTGTTTGTAAATGTGAGACCCAGGCCAGTGTTATTCCTGAGTCCCTGTAACAGGTGCTAGACTTAGGCCTAGAACAGACACTCATTATATAAAAGAATTAATGATCTAGGAGGTCATATGTGTTTTTTACTCTATCTCAGGTGGGTTTATTTTTAAAGATTTTATTTATTTATTTATTATTTATTTATTATTTGAGAGAGAGCGCACATGAATGGAGGGGAGAAGCTGAGGGAAAGGGACAGGCAGACTCCACGCTCAGTGTGGAGCCTGACACAGGGCTCAATACTATGACCCTGAGATCATGACCTGAGCTGAAATCAAGAGTTGGGCATTTAATCGACTGAGCCACCTAGGTGCCCTTCAGATGTTGTTGTTGTTGTTGTTTTTAACAAGATAACCTGTTCCCAGGGGCGCCTGGGTAGCGCAGTCGTTAAGCGTCTGCCTTCGGCTCAGGGCGTGATCCCAGCGTTCCGGCATTCCGGGATCGAGCCCCACATCGGGCTCCTCCACTGGGAGCCTGCTTCTTCCTCTCCCACTCCCCCTGCTTGTGTTCCCTCTCTTCCTGGCCATCTCTCTGTCACATAAATAAATAAAATCTTAAAAAAAAAAAAGATAACCTGTTCCCAGATTTAAGGGAGTTGTAACAAGATATAAAATCATCATTACACAAAGATGTCCATCACTGTGAAACATCGGAAATAACCTAATAATAAATCATCATGGGAGGGATTAAAGAAATCATGATTCATTCCTTCAAAGGAAAATTGCAGCCATTAAAATAATGACAATTATGTGTCAATGTATAATAAGCTTTGAAGTTTTGCTGAATCAAGAAAGATTATAAAATAGTACTCAAATTGGAAATCTGACTCTATTAAGAAGCATGTACACAAAAAGAACAAAAATCATGATCATTTATGATGTGCTTGGCCTTCTGCTGAGTCTTAAGGATACACAAATGAATAAAATGTGGTCCTAATATGGCTTTAGGTTATGGTACTGGCACCCACTGATGTGCAGTTAAATGTTTAACAACCACCTATCAGTTGGGAGTGGAGAGAAACATTTTGTATTTTTGCCAATTTCTGTGGTGTAAGCATTTCCACCATGGCTGATTTCAAGCTACCAATGAACACTGAACAGAGAATTGGGAAGAGATGTATACAAGTGGGTCTTGAGAGTCAGTGCACACTGGCTCTGGCATATCCCTGGAAATTTCCACCTCCTAATGTCTAACAGTTGGGAGGTGGTTCTTAAAGAAACAATAATTTATTCATGGAATGGAATGCAATTCAGTCATGAGAACATCATACTTTAGAATAATTAGTCATATTTGAAAAAGTTCAGGGTTCATTTTCAAGTTTAAAAAACAAGTACGCATGAGTGAGGTCAGTGAAAATGGCAATGTAGGGACTCAAAAAATTGTCTCCTCCATAAAATCAACCAGAAAACTGGCAAAAGTGATCAGAACCAACTTTTCGAGGAGTGTAGAAATTAGCCAAAGGCTTGGAAGAAACTGAAAAACATTTATTCAGGAATAAAAGTGAATGTCAGTAAAAACAGTAAATGAACTACAGACCAGCATCTATTGTGATTATAGATATAGAAGTCCACAACAAAATAGCAGCAAACTAGGATGCCTGGGTGGCTCGGTGGGTTGGGGTGGGCGTCTGCCTTCGGCTCAGTTTATAATCCCTGGGATTGAGTCCCACATCAGGCTTCTTGCTCAGCAGGGATCTTGCTTCTGCTTCTGCCTGCCACTCCCCCTGCTTGTGCTCTCTCTCTCTCTTTCACTCTCTCTCTGATAAATAAATAAATAAATAAATAATAAATAAATAAAATCTTAAAAAAAAATAGTAGCGAACTGAATTCAGTAGCATATAAAGAGGATTATATACCATGACCAAGTGGGATTTATCCCAGGAATGCAAAGTTAATTCAACATATGAAAATCAATTAAGGTAATACACCATATTAATAAAATAAAATGGAAAAAAACACATGATCATCTCTATAAATGCAGAAAAAGCATTTGACAAAATCCAACACCCTTTATGATTAAAAAAAAAAACTTAACAAAATAAGAATAGAGAACTCCCTGAACTTGATAAAAGACATTTAAGAACAACCCACAGCTAACATCATACTTAATGGGGAAAGAATGAGAGGTTTCCCCTAAGATCAGGAACAAGACAAGGACATCTGCTCTCATTGCTTCCACTCAACATTGTTCTGGGAGTTCTTGCCAGAGCAGTTAGGCAAGAAAAGGAAATAAAAGGTGTTCAGATTGGAAAGAAAAATGATGTGATCTTGCTATAGAGATTCCTAAAGAACAAATGCACATACACACACAACACATGCAATTAGAGCTAATAAGCAAGCTTAACAAGGTTGCAAGAAACAAGATATACGCACACAAAAAAAATACTATATACACAAAGGATAAAGAATCTGAAAATGAAATTAAGAAAATTCCATTTTAATAGATTAAAAGGGATAAAATACTTAGGAAGAAACTTAACAAAAGAAGTGCAAAATTTATATACTGAAAGGTTCAAAACATGGTTGAAAGAAATTAAAAAAGACTTAAATACATGGGCAGAGACCCTGTGTCTATAGATTGGGAGGCATAATATTGTTAAGGTGGCAATCCTCTCCAAATTGATACACAGACAAAATGAAATCCCTATCAAAATCCAACTGTCTTGGGGCACCTGGGTGGCTCAGTCAGTTAAGCATCTGACTCATGATTTCGGCTCAGGTCATGGGATCAAGCCCTGCATTGGGAATCTGTGTTCAGCGGGAAGTCTGCTGGAGATTCTCTCTCTCCCTCTGCCCCTCCTGCACCATGTTCACATGCACTCTCTCTCTCTCAATCTAAGAAAAAAAAAATCCAACTGTCCTTTTTTGTTTGGGGTGGGAATTTTTGCAGAAATTCACAACGCAATTCTAATATTCATATGGAAATGCAAGGGATCCAGAACAGCCAAAAAAAAATCTTGGAAAAAGACAAAGTTGGAGAACCTCACACTTTGTGATTTCAAAACATAGTACAAAACAACAGAAATCAAGACAATGTAGTACTGCCATCAGGATAGATATACAGATTGATTGAATAGATGAGAGAGTCCAGAAACAAACCCATACATCTATAATCAATTGATTTTTTTTTTAAGATTTTTATTTATTTACTTGACAGAGAGAGAGACAGCCAGTGAGAGAGGGAACACAAGCAGGGGGAGTGGGAGAGGAAGAAGCAGGGTCCCAGCAGAGGAGCCCAATGGAGGGCTCTATCCCGGGACTCTGGGATCATGCCCTGAGCCAAAGGCAGATACTTAACGACTAAGCCACCCAGGTGCCCCAATATAACCAATTGATTTCAACAAGTGTGCCAAGCCCATTTAATGGGAACAAAATAGTCTTCAAAAAATGGTACTTAGGCCACAGCAAAAGAATGAAGTTGGATCCTTACCTCACACCATATACAAAAATTAAATTTGATCAGTCTTAAATGTAAGTGCTGGAACTATAAAAAGAGAATATAGATGTAAATTTTTATGACCTTGGATTACATAATTTTTTTTTAGATATGACACCTAAATCACAAGCAACCAAGGAAAAAATAAATTGGAGTTCATAAAAATTGAAAACTTTTATGTGTCAAAGAACACTGTCAAGAAAGTGAAAAGACAATTCATAGAGTCAAAGAAAGTATTTTCAATTCATACATCCACTAAGTATCTATTACCCAAAATATATAAACATTCATGACTTGATAATAAAAAGACAACCCAATTTAAAAATGGACTAAGTATTTGAATAGACATTTCTCCAAAGAAGGTATACAAGAGGATAATAAGCACATGAAGAAATAATCAACTTCGTTAGTTATTAGGGAAATACAAAACAAAACCACAGTGAAAAACCACTACTAGGAGGACTACAGTTTAAAAAGAAAAAAGAGAAAAAAAGACAATAACAAGTGTTGACCAGGACATCAAGAATTCAGAACTCTCATACTTTGCTGGTGGAAATGTAAAATTATGCATCAGCTTTGGAAAATAGTTTCAGAGTTCCTTAAAACATTTGGGTGGCTCAATCACTTGAGCATCCAACTCTTGGTTTTGGCTCAGGTCATGATCTTAGAGTTGTGAGATTGAGCCCTGCTGGGGCTCCATGCTCAGCATGGAGTTTGCTTGAGATTCTCTCCTTTTCCCTCTCTCTCCCCTTGTGCCCTTCTTCCCCTTTCCCCGCTTGTGTGCGCGTGCGTGCTCTCTCTCTCTGTAAAATAAATAAAACCTTAAAAAAAAAAAGTGGGGCACCTGGGTGGCTCAGTAGATTAAGCCACTGCCTTCAGCTCAGGTCATGATCCTGGGGTCCTGGGATCAAGTCCCACATCGGGCTCCTTGCTCGGTGGGAAACCTGCTTCTCCCTCTCCCTCTGCCCCCCATCCCGCTCATGTGCCCGCTCTCTCTCTCTCTCAAATAAAAAAAATCCTTTAAAAAAAAAAACTTAAACATAGAGTTACCAAATGACCAGCCAGTTTTATAACCAAGAGAATTGAAAACATATATTCACAAAAGAACTAGCACATGAATGTTGATAGCAGCATGATTCATAGTAGTCAAAAAAATAAAAACCAAAACAACAAGAACAAAAACCGAAATTTCCATCAACTGATAAGTGGATAAACAAAATATGTAATATCCATACAGTGGAATCTTTTTTAGCTGTTAAGAAAGAATGAGTACAGGGGCGCCTGGGTTGCTCAGTCAGTTAACTGTCTGACTCTTGATCTCAGTTCAGGTCTTGATCTCAGGTTCATGAGTTCAAGCCCTGTGTTGGGCTCTTCACTGAGTGTGGAGCCTACAAGAAAGAAAAAGGAAAGAAAGAAAGAAAAAAAGAAAGGAGAAAGAAAGAAAGAAAGAAAGAAAGAAAGAAAGAAAGAAAGAAAGAAAGAAAGAAAGGAGAAGGGAAAGAAAGAAAGAAAGAAAGAAAGAAAGAAAGAAAGAAAGGAAGGAAGGAAGGAAGGAAGGAAGGAAGAAAGAGGAAGGGAGGGAGAGGAAGGGAGGGAGAGGAAGGGAGGGAGAGGAAGGGAGGGAGGGAAGAAAGAAAGAGAGGGGGAGAAGAGAAGAGAAGAGAAGAGAAGAGAAGAGAAGAGAAGAGAAGAGAAGAGAAGAGAAGAGAAGAGAAGAGAAGAAGAGAAGAGAAGGAAGAAAGGTAGGTACAGATACATGCTACAACACAGAAACAAAAGGTCACATAATGTATGCTATTCATATGCACACACATATGTAATATCCAGATATTGCATATATTCAGTTACATGTAATATCCACGATAGGCAAATCCATAAGGACAGAGAGTAAATTAATGGTTTTGAGGGGCTGGAGAAGAGGGAAATGGAGAGTGACTGTTAATGGGCATAGAGTTTCTTTATGGTGTGATGAAAATGTTTTGGAATAAGTGGTAGTGTTTCCACAATCTTGTGAATATACCAGAAACTACTGAATTGTACATTCTAAAATTGGTGAATGATAAATTTTGTGGTGTATGAATTATATCTCAAATAAATGAAAAACAAGTAGGTTATAAAATAATGTTTTGTGTAAGCGGTAGGTAGGCAGCCTCTTAAATGACCCCCAGTGATTCTCATCTGGCATTCACGCTCTTGTATAACCCCTTCCCTTTGGTGTAGGCCAGATTTAGTGACTTGCTCGTAACAAACAACATAGCTGCAGGGGTGGAATGTCACTTTTGATATTACATTATAAAAAGATTGTGTCTTCCATACCAGAGACTCTCCAGCTCTCTTCCTCTCACTTCATTCCTCAATCTGGAGAAGCCAGCTGCCATATCAGGAGCAGCTCTATGGAGATCCCATGTAGTAAGGAACTAATGTCTGCAGACAGCAGCCAATGCAGACCCAGGGCCTGCCAGCAGCCAGAAAGTCAGCTTCAAAGAGGATGTCCCCACCCAAGTCAAGCCTTGAGATGACTATAGTTTGAGCCAACCCACCAACTGCAGCCTTCTGAGAACATCTGAGCCAGATACACCCAACTAGGTTACTCCTGGATTTCTGATTCACAGAAACTGTGAGATAATAAATTCTTGTTTTAGCTGCTGAGTTTTGAAGTAATTTTGACATTTTCTAAAATTAACTAATACAGTATGTTATATCAAACATAGACCAAAAAAACATAACATATATCACATATTATATTGCTGGTTATCTCTGGGTAGTGTGATTTTTGATACCTTATTTTCCTATTCACAGATTCCTGGTTTTTTAAAAATGTTCAATAGTGAACATATTGTTTACATAATGAGGGGAGAAAAGGAAAGTGAGAGCTACTTTTAGTATGCTTAGGGACTACTTGATAACGTATAAAATGAATTTAAGACAATATTAGGTAAATAATACAAAAATTATATGTGTACTATATTACTATTATTACATAAAAATTCCTTTTGTATTTGGATAAGGACTGGAAAGGAAAATTCAAAACAGTTAATTCTTGGGGTGCCTGGCTGGCTCAGTTGATAAAGCATGCAACTTGATCTTGGGGTCTGAGTTCGAGCCCCACATTGGGCCTACTTAAAAAAAAAAGCAACAGTTAATTCTTTGGAATCTCCCTTTGAATATCAAATTAATTGTTATCACGATGTTTCATTATTGAGCTCCACTTGGCTGGAACATTGAAAATAAAGAAAGATCACCTTGGCAGACCTTGGAGAAAAGTAGAGTGGAGGCCCTGGGATGAAGGTGGAATGGTGGTTCTGTATGGGATGCAGAGGTCAGAGGTTAGAATAGAAGGAAGGATGAACCCAAAAGACGATTAGGAGGCCAGATGGGTAGACCCTGGTGCGTGATTAACAGGAGGCAGAGAAATGACCAAAGCAACTGTCCCACACTTGACATAGTTTCCAAAGAGTCCTGAGAAGGGAAATTGATCTACTATCTCACAGTGCCACTGTTATTATTATCAGGTTATTTGAAAGCTCTACATAATTGTTTGTGTTCTATTTGCGTTGTTTCCCCCAAGAGTGGATTAGAAACTTGGTCCTTTCAGGATATTCCCAAATGCGCACAGTGGGAGAAGAATATACAGTGTGATAGCGGTCATTAGTATTCAAATTCACCTCCTTTCAGGGCCATAGTGAGATCGTGCTTCCCTGCTTCATTGAAGTTAGGGCATGGCCATATGACAGGCTTTGTCTAAGAAAACACAAATGGAAGCAAAACGTTTCACATCTGGGTGGGGGCCAGAACAGTTTCCACAGTCACACCCCCGTGACACAGCAACACATGATATGCCAGGAGGTGGAGGCTGGCTCCATCAGCCCGGGTTCCTAAATGAGGACAAGTTGGGGCAAGACATACCATCAAAAAACACACAGTGTGTGGTGGTGGATACACAGACCTAGACAGGGGATCAAATTGTATAGAGCTTAGTACACACACATACATACACTCAGATGAATACAAATAAAACCAAGGAACTTTGAATAAGCACATACATACACTCAGATGAATACAAGTAAAACCAAGGAACTTTGAATAAGACTGATGTCAGCATCCTCAAAGTAATGTACTATGGCTTTGCAAAATGTCACCACTGAGGAAAATTGAGCAAAGTATACAAATCCTCTCTCCGTATTATTCTTTTTTTTTTTTTAAAGATTTTATTTATTTATTTGACAGAGAGAGACAGTGAGAGATGGAACACAAGCAGGGGGAGTGCGAGAGGGAGAAGCAGGCTTCCCGCTGAGCAGGGAGCCCGATGCGGGGCTCGATCCCAGGACACTGGGATCCTGACCTGAGCCGAAGGCAGACTCTTAACGGCTGAGCCACCCAGGTGCCCCTCTCTGTATTATTCCTTACAAGTGCATGTGAATCTACAATTCACAACAAAATAAATGATAAAATCATTCCTTTTTCAGTTACTTTCCAATCTTTCTGATTACCTAAAGTAGAAATTATAAAGCTGATAGCAATGTGTCTTTTACACTGATCTGACACTTGCAGATACCCCTTGTGAACAAAGAGCAGACTTCATTCTCAAAGTCCTCAGCAGACAATACCTAGTTGTAACTCAACAAGGTTTAATTATGCTTATTTTGACAGTTATCTTCAAAGAGCAGTACTGATAGTGTGGACTGTCAAAACTGAGGTGGTATGCAGACAATGGGATTTGAGGGAACATAGACCCCCCAGGGGAAAAAAAAAGCCAAATTTTTTCGAAAATTTAGTGTTAATTGTTTGTAGAATCTCAACATCTTATAATACAAACATGTAATATGCTCTGAGAAGCGATTTTTAAAATGACATTAATATTTTTGAAGTATAACATGCACAGAAACAAGTATTTAAGTCATAACTATACAACTCAGTGAAATTCTCCTCAAAGGGGGGCACCTGGGTGGCTCAGTCTGGTAAGCATCTCCCTTCGGCTTAGGTCGTGATCCCAGGGTCCTAGAACGGAGCCCCGCATCGGGCTCCCAGCTCAGCGGGGAGTCTGCTGCTCCCTCTCCCTCTGCCCCCTGCTCATGCTCTCTCTCTTTCTCTCTCTCTCAAATAAATAAATAAAATCTTTAAAAAAAGAAAAAAGAAATTCTACTCAAAGCGATCTACTAATGACATGCAATTCCAGTCAATGTTTTAGCAGAATTTTTTTTGTAGAAATTGACAAGTTGATTCTAAAATTTATATGGAGATCCAAAGGGCCAGCAATAACCAAGACAATTGAGGAGAGGAAGAAAGTTGGAGGATTTATGCCACCAGATATCAGAACTTATAAGGTAAGTATAGTAATTAATACAATGTATTATTGGCATAAAGATAGGCAAACCGAGCAGTGGAACAGGACAGAGTCTAGAAATAAACCCTTAAATATACAGTCATCTGATTTATGAGAAAGGTGATACTAGAGAGCAGTGGAGAAAGATGGTCTTTATTTTTTTTAATAAAAATTTATTTTTATTTATTTTAAGATTTTATTTATTTAACAGAGAGAGAGAGCACAAATGGGGAGTGGCAGGCAGAGGGAGAGGGAGAAACAGGTTCCCCACCGAGCAGGGAGCCCGATGCGGGGCTCGATCCTAGGACCCTAGGATCATCACCTGAGCCAAAGGCAGATGCTTAACTGACTGAGCCACCAAGGCCCCTATTTATTTATTTGAGAGAGAGAGAGAGAGAGAGAGCAGGGGGAGAGGGACAGAGAGAGAGAGAGAGAGAGAGAATCCTGAAGCGGACTCCTCACTGAGTGCAGAGCCCAACATGGGGCTCAATCCCAGGACCTTGAGATCACGACCTGAGCCAAAACCAGGAGTCAGCCACCCAACCCACTGAGCCACCCAGGCACCCCAAGATGGTCTTTTTAATAGATGATACAGGGTCATGGATGCTTTTCTGGCTATGCTCACTGATCTTGGACATCATCTGTGGGGCCTGCATTTCCATACAGGGCACATGTGAGTTATGCACAGAACCCTGTAGGGCCTTCCCCTAGCCCAAAACCATAAGGGAGATCTGACTCAGACTTGAACTATTTCTACCCCTCAGCTCTGCTGAGGAAATACCCCAATCCTCTTAAGGATCCCCCCCTTCCTTTGCCAGCCCTCCTGGGTGAGGATCCAAAAGAGGGAAGTGGTCTCCAGCCTCCACATTGAGCCCAATAATCTTTACCTCCTGGTGTTCGTTTCCTTCTGTGGTTTCCTCTCACACTGAATCAAAGCTGAACTGCGTGGCCAGTAGAGTACCGTAGAGGTGATGGCGTATGACTTCCGAAGCTTAGGCATATCACACATCACTGCTTCTACCTTGGTCCTTTGTGTTGTTTTCTCAGGGGGCAGTCAGCTGCCATGTCATAAGGACAATCAAACTGCCCTATGGAGTGGCCCATACGGAAAGAAACAAATTTGTCAGTACCAGTTTGCCCGCCATGTGAGTGAGCCACCTTGGAAGCGGATTCTCTAGTCCCAGGCAAGCCTGCAGATGATTCTACCTTCTAGCTTTGTGTCTTTAAGCTGAGGTCCCAGACCTCATGGAGTAGAGATAAGTCATGCACACTGTGCTCCGTTTGAACTCCTCGTCCATGGAAATCATGAGATGATAAATGACTATTGGTTCATGGCACTAAGTTTTGGGGTGATTTTGCCACAATAGGTAGCTAATACAGTGACTCAAGCCTGAAGCCCTTCTGGACCAAACCCTTGACTCTGGGAAACTCCTGCACATTAGCCCCACCCACGCAGATTCATTGGCAGCTCTCCTGCTGCCTCCCCTTGTCCTTATGTCCCTCTCCTTTCCCTGTCCGGGGAGACGGAGGGGAGGATCAGTACATCTGCTGCCTAATGGGGGGGTTCCACTGGGAAATGAGATGCTTATCAATCTTGCTTGTAGCCCCCCACCCCAGCTTTAAGAGTAAGTCTCATAGAACCCCCTCACCTTGGCAATGGTGGGGAAGGGGAAAAGCCCAGTACTCCCCGGTGGACCCTGGGCCTACAAGGATTCCCTGTCTCACCTCTTCCCACACTTTTGCTCATTGGGGGTGGGGGAGGAGGGTGAGTGACTGTGGTCGGGCCAGTCCTGCCACTTTTCTGTATACTCCTGGGGCAGTGCCGGTTCTTGCCCCAGTCTTAGCAGACATTCTTAACCTTAAATGTGATATCCTCAAATCTGACCTCAATCTTGTATCTCAATAGTCAATACCAGGAAAACAGGAAAAGGCCCCCTTAACATCTAGATCAAAGGCATTCATAACCTATGATGACCTACTCTTTCTTCTTAGGCTTCCTTCCTGCTCCTGCTTCCTTCCCTCTAACTCTGTTCTCTAGGAACACTGAACCATCAGCAGTTTCTGGAATGAGTGATAACGTGCTCTCTCTTTTCTCCAAACCTTTGCACGTAGTCATCCCTCTGTTGGCAGTAGCCTCCTTCTACCTTTGCCGAGTGGATTCTTTCTTACCCTTCACGAGTCACCTCAGCACTGCCTCCTCTGGGAAGGCCCCCATGACCACTCTGTCTCCCAGGCTACATCAGGTGCCTCTCCTGGCCATCCTCACTCCTTTGCTTCCTTTATGTAGTATTTACTATGCTGTATTTGTGGCAGAGGCAGAAAGCTGTCCACCGTGGTAGACAAAGGGGAGAAGAGAAAAGAAACACAAGGTTGTCACACTGTTATCAGACTAGTCACAGTCTCAGCAGACAGCTTATTGCTGGGTCTCATACCAATATAGGCCAGACCAATACAGGACACCCAGGTAAATTGGAATTCCAGAATAACACGAACAATGTTTTAGGCCAATTGTTTTTATTTGCTAATTCTAACAACTTTAGTCCCATGAGATATCTCCAGAAAGCCATTTGGAACCGTCCACTGGGGAAAGGTAAAAGCAGAGGCTTGACCCCCAGCTCCTCCCCAAAGCCTGAGTCCCACTGGGGATGTTCACTCCCCCACATGTCTGGGCTGTATTCCCAGACTTTTCTGAGCAGCCACTAAAAAGAGTCACCAAAGCCTCTGTGAGTCCATTCAGGCAGGACTTGGGACCGGAAGCTGCTGCAGCTCCTTCTGAGACCAACCCCTAGTGCGGCTGTGACTTTCCCTTAAACAAGTGGTGAAGGCTGGAGGAAGGAGTTGGGATGGGGTTGGGGAAATGGGGGGAGTGGGGGACAGGGGCAGGTGGATTTAGGCATCACTGGATACCAGTGCCCAGATTTTAACCCTAAGACGTGTCCCTCACCATCTCTTTGTTTTCCTCTGCTTTAATTTTTATTTGTAAATTTATTTTTATTTTTTAAGTAGGCTCTACATCTAACATAGGGATCAGACTCACAACCCTGAGATCGAGAGTTGCATGCTCTACTGACTGAGCCAGCCAGGCGCCCCTGTTTTCCTCTGTTTTTTATTCACCTTTACTCTCGGGTGAGCTCTGCCCTCGAGGTGACAAGAAGTCCCCCAGCAATTCTAGACATGTCTTATTCTTTCTCCACAGAAAAAAGGTCTTTCTTCCAATATATCTGCCTTCCTCCACCCTAAAAAAGAACCAGACTTGAGAGATATTGGCCTTGATTGCCCTGGAGCTGGTTGAGTGACCATCCCTGAAAGGGTTACTGTGGGCAGAAGGCTGCAGTGTAACCTGGTGAGCAGGAAGGCTCTGGAAAGCAGCCCATGCCTAGTTATGGAAAGAGGAAGAGGACCTAGTATGACGTGAGGTTGTCTTTTTGTGGGTGCACCCCTGGCTACATACACAAACACAACTGGGACCTCGTGGAGCACAGGGACCCCCTGTGTCCCTAGGCTTGTCCTGGAAGCTGAGGACTGATTTGTTTCGGATGAATGAATGAATGGATCTTTGTTTTTGTCACCATATCTGGCAGGAAAATGCCTGAAGCTGAAGCCACCCCAGATTTATCTCACCCAGTGACTGATATGTAACTTCAGTCATTCTCCCACGTATGATACAGCACTTGATAAATCACTTTCACATCTGATTCTCACAATATGTCAGAGTTGGGGTTATTAACACATTTTAGAATGAGGAAATTGAGGCCCAGATTGCTTAAGTGAGTTGCTCAAAGGCATAGGGGCTTAGACTGGGGGAGTACCAAGAAGGGAAGACTAGAATGGGCATGGAAGGACTGCCAGCCAGTGATTCCTGGATTAGTAAAAACTGCCAAGGAAGGAACCCCTGAGCAAAACTAGCCATGTTTAAATAGCAAACCCCAGAGAAAACTTCGTAATCATGCAAACCTGCATCAGAGAGAATAATGCAACAGTTCACTCTGTTTTGAATGGTTCAGTCGTGTGGTGAGCTTTGGAGTGCCTATTGGGGTGCTGGGGACATTAAGGCAGATCGGAACTAGTGCTGGCCCTTGAGGAGCCCCCCCCCCCCAGTCTAGATGAGGGGCAGAGGGACAAACAGACATCAAGTAAGCAGTGTCGTGGGGCTATGACAGGGGCCTACCAGGGTTATGACTTCACTGTGGGAACAGGAGAAAAGAGAGTGATGGCCAGAGAAGACACTGCAGTGCAAGCGACCTGTGAAGGGAGACACATCTCACACATAGACACACACATGTACACACTCTCTGCCTAAACTTCCAGGGGCTTCATCACACATAGTATATATTTCAAAGTTCTTACTATGACCTGTGAGGCTCCATGTGACTTGCTCTGCCCATTTCTCTCACCTCACCTCTTCGCACATTCTCCCTGCCTCACTCTGCTCCAACCACACTGACCTCTTTGCTGTTCCTTGAGCAGGACAACTTGCTTTTTCACAAAGCTTTTGTCCTTGCTGTTCCATTTACCTATAACATTTTCTGCTCAGGTAATGTCGTCAGGCTGGCTCCCCCCTTGTCAACAGGTGTCTGCTGAAGTGTCACCTCCTCAGGGAGCCTTTCTTACCACCTGTGTCTAATATCACCTTTCCTCCAACTTCCATCGCTCTTCCCTGTGCCATCTAATCATCTGCATCCCATTCATCACTTCATGGATTTCATTTCTTATTTAAATATCTGAGGGATAATATAATCTCATGGTTTCAACTTAAAGATAATATAAAGGACATGCACTGAAAATCTAGCTCTCACCTTTATCCCATTCATCGGGTATGGTGGCTTTGTAGTACAACTAAGCTGGAACTACATTTCCCGGAATTCTCTTCTCTATGTGGATCTGTATTCACATCGGTCAGAAGAAACATTTGCATGAGCTTTGGAAGTCAAAAGTGAAGGAGCAATTATACTGTTTATACTCTGAAAATCATGCAGGGCGCCTGCCACTGGGACAGCTCAGGGTGTCACTGGTCTGCTGGTCTTGTTGGCTTGAGACAACACCCAGACCCACACCTCCTCCAGTCCCCGACACATCTCCCCCTTCAGCTTCTTTGAATCCTGGGCCAAGCATGTGTGCAGCTCTGTGGTGAAAAACACCAGGTTCTGCTGCAGGTCACCCACACATGGCACTGAAGTTGGAGGTGAGAAAACACGACATGGCTTCCATTTGGTCCTTGTGGGTTCTAGTTAGCCTTATGGGGTCCAATGTGCAATTGTCCTCCTCC
The DNA here is from genome assembly GCF_017311325.1 of Ursus maritimus. Taxonomy (NCBI): domain Eukaryota; kingdom Metazoa; phylum Chordata; class Mammalia; order Carnivora; family Ursidae; genus Ursus; species Ursus maritimus. Next base: position 2,676,696 of record NW_024423786.1, read on the forward strand.
ACATCTAGCTTTTCTTCCTGATTGCTGGTCTACCTCACCTATGGTGACCAATGTTGGGTCCAACACTGAACACAGAAACAATAGCCTTCACAAACTTTTTTTAACAATTCCAACAATCGTGTAGGTCTAATCCCTACCATTAATTTCTTATTCTAACTACTCTGATTAAATCTTAATTGATATACCAGTTAACCACATTTTTAATTTGCTGAAGTATATTCTTACTCTATCTTCACTCTTCCCCCCCCCTCCAGAAAAGGAACATATGTTATGTACAATTCTATATCTTGCTTTGTCACTTAATAATATCTCTTAGAGGTATTCCCATATCAATATATAGAGAATTCTCTCATTCTTTTTTATAGTTGCATAGTATTCCATTGACTGGATGTATTGTAGCTTATTTAATCAGTTCCCCCTTGATGGAAATTTAAGTGAAATTCTATGTGTGTGTGTGGGGGGGTGTTTACTTATGTGTTGTTTAGCACACAAAGTAGTAAGGCTCTTGAGAGGAGAAGCCTTGCTTTTCTCATGTTCTTAGCCTATAACAATGCTTAGCATATAAGAGATAGTTTATTGAAAGAATGAAACACTCCTAGGCTTTTTTCATGGGTAATTTTATTCATGCCCATCACTACTCTCCAATCTCTATTGTCAGCCCAGGCTATGCTGAGGGACCCAGGTTGCTAATTGCCGCCTCTCTGCCTCAGCCTCCTCCACATCTCCACTTACATGTCCCACAGAGGTCCTCTGAATCAGTATTTCCAGAACTGAACTCCTCACTCCTATCCTCACTTTAACCTTCTTTGAACCTGCCAGGCTCCAATCTTCTCTCTCTTTCTCTCTGACCTCGCAAGCTCAGTCAGATAGTACCATGTCCCACCCATGTCTCGCTAATGTGACAAACTTCCTCAAATGAGTTTTCTGCACAGATCAATAAGTCACAATCCTTGACATTCCTTGCCCACCCAGCCTCACCTGCAGTCCCAGCTTGGGCTTTCTCCTCTTTTGCTTCCAGCAGGACACCAGTTTAACGGAAGACTTTTAAAACAGCTGTCATCATGTCATTCCCTTAACTAACAACTCTGAGGTCTGTCTCCCCCAACCCAAACCTGTTCTACCAAAGGTCTTTCCTATAACTGTTCCCTTCCCCTTCATTTTCTATAGGCTCTATTCTGGTTATCTATTGCTGTATGACAAAGCAGCCCAAAACACAGAAGCTTAACACAAGAATTTATTAGCACCTCTTGGTTCTGTAGGTTGGCTGGGCTCAACTGGATAGGTCTCACTTGCAGTCTCTTGTATGATTACAGTCACCTTTTAGTTGGGGCTACAGTCATTTGAAGTTTAACATGGCTGGACATCCCAAATGGTGCAGTTACATGGCTGGCAACTAATGCTGACTGCCTGCTGGGGGCTCAGGTGAGGCTGTTGATAAGAACACCTGTATGGGGGGCACCTGGGTGGCTCAATCGGTTAAGCATCTGCCTTTGGCTCAGGTCATGATCCCAGGGTCCTGGGATCGAATCCCACCTCAGGCTTCCTGCTCAGCAGGGAGTCTGCTTCTCCCTCTCCCTCTGCCTGCTGCTCCCCCAGCTTGTGCGCTCACTCTCTCTCTCTCTGACAAATAAATAAATAAATAAAATCTTTTAAAAAAGAAAAAGAACACCTGTAATGGTTTGGGCTTCTCAAAGCATGGAGGCTGCTTTCTGCGGAGGAGCTTCTACTGCCTGAGCATTTCAAGACTTTTGGGTGAAAACTGTAAGGCTTCTTATAATCACTTCTACTACCTCCTATTGGCCAAATAAGTCAGGAAGTTCAACCCAAATTCAAAAGGAAGGGAGGTAGTGCCACATCTCGAAAGAGGAGCAAAGAATTTACCACCATCTTTAATTTACCATAGTCCACCTTCTGGAAACAAATTATTTACATTAGTTCCACATGCCAAATATATTCACCTCCTCCCAAGGACCCTTAAAGTCTCATCCCAAAATATTACTGGCTCATAATGGATCTTATCATATAAATCGGGTCCAGGTAAAGATTAGGCATGATTCCTCAAGAACAGCTTCCTGAGTACTATTCTTCTTGATCCAAAGACCTGTAAGCTACAGACAGGTTTTCTGCTCTCCAGAAACCCAACAGAGTTGACGGGCTTGAGATAACCAAAGCAGACACTTCTTTTTTTTTTTTTAACTTATTTATTTATTTGAGGTGGGGGAGGGGCAGAGGGCACTGGAGAGTTCCAAGTCCACTTCCCACTGAGTGAGGGGCCTGACTCAGGGCTTGATCTCACAACCCTGAGATCACAACCTGAGCTGAAACCAAGAGTCAGACGCTTAACCAACTGCACCACCCAGGTGGCCCTAGAGCAGACACTTCTGTTCAAAAACAGGGGGGAAAACAGGATTAACACAGCTACCACTGGGCCATAGCAATTCTGAAATCCAGTTAGGCACACATTGTCTGCTCTTTGATTAGGGTCCAATCCTGCTCCCTGGGAATGATTCTCTGCAGCTCTCGATTCTACCCTCTTGGCTCATGGGTGTCTTCTGAGTCATCCTTTCTTTTCCATAAGAAACAGCCCATATTGGGGCACCTGAATGGCTCAGTTGGTTAAGTGTCTGCCTTCAGGTCAGGTCATGATCCCAGGGTCCGGGGACCAGCCCCGAGTCAGGCTCCCTGCTCAGTGAGGAATCTGCTTCTTCCTCTGCTGCTCACCCTGCTTGGGCTCGCTCTCTTTCTCTCTCTCTCTCAAATAAATAAATAGAATCTTAAAAAAAAAGAAATAGCCCACGTTTACATCTGAATAGCCTTCTCAGTAAGCTTCTTAGAAGGCAGGGTCTTTGCCTTTTCCTGTGTTCTCTAATTGCTTCTTTATCTTCAAACCTAGCATTTTGTAGGGCTGCAGAATGGGGTAGAATTTCCATAATTCTTGGCCTTTGAGACTATTTCCAGTTTCTGTTCCCCTGAATACTCTGCAAATGGTACTCATTGAACACTTACTGTGCCCCAGCACTGCTCTAGGGATCAGGGATATAGCAATGAGTGAAACAGACAAAAATGCCTGTGCTTATGAACTGCCATTCTAGTGGGAGAGATGGGCAGTAAGCAAGTAAACAATATAAAGAAACAACCAAAGCATTAGGGCGGCTCAGTCGGTTAAACATCTGACTCTTGGTTTCAGCTCAGGTTATGATCTCACAGTCATAGGATAGAGACCTGCGTCCAGGTCCAAGCTCAGCAGGGAGTCTGCTTGAAGATTTGCTCCCTTTGCCCTTCCCCTCTCTCTCTCAAATAAGTAAATCTTAAACGGAAAAAAAAAGGCAAGCAGGAAAATAGCAAGTGGTGTTTTGTGTCTGAGTGTTGATTAGGAAAGGGAACTTTCATTTTAAATAGGAAAGGCCATTCTCACTGAGAAGATGACATTTAAGTCAAGACCTGAGGGAGTGACCATACTGGTAGGTATCTGGGGGAAGAGCTTTCCAGACAGAAAGAAATGCAACTGTAAAGAGCTGAGTTAAATGTGTGCCTTCTCTTTTCATAAACTAGTATAGTTTGAGCAGGCTGATCTGAGGGATATTAGAAGGAGATGAGGTCAGAGAGGTATTTGGGGGTCAAAGCTTTTAGTTTTAGTCTGATTTATGGGAAGAGTTTGAGCAGGAGAATGATGGTTTGACATTTTTATAGAATTACTCTCGCTGCTGTGTGAAGAAATGATAGGGAGTGACATGGGAGAAGGAAACCAAGACTTTTTGCAACACTCCAGGGGAGAGATGAGGGAGGTTCAGACCGGGTGGTAATGGCAGAGATAGTAAGAAGTAGTCATGTTCTGAATATATTTTGAAGGCTGTGGATGAGGGGTACAAGAGAGAGGGGAGTTAAATTCATTTTCCAGGACTGCTCTAACACATCACCACAAGCTTGGAGGCTTAAAACAACAGAAGTGTATTCTCTCAAACAATTCAAATAGAACATTCAAAATCAACCCCCACCCCACCCTTTTTTTTTTTTTTTTTTTTTTTTTTTTTTTTCAGCTTCTGGTGTCTGTCAGCATTCTTTGGTTTGTGGCTACTCACTCCGATCTCTGACTACATCTTCACAGGGACTTCTTTTCTCTGTGTGTTTGTATTTTGTGTGTATCTTTTAAGGAAACTTGTCATTGGATGTAGGACCCACCTGGATAATCCAGGATGCTCTCATCTTGAGATCCTTAATTACATTTGCAAATACCCTTTTTCCAAATCAGGTCACATCCACAGGTTCCAGGATGTAGGCTTATCTTTTTCTGGGTCCCTATCCAACCAACTACAGGAGACAAGAATGATTCCTAAGTTTTTTGGAGTGAGCAACTGAAAGAATGAAGTTTTCATGAACCAAGACAGGAAAAGACTATGAGATGAGCATGTTGTTGAAGACGGAGATGAAAGTTCCCAAGTTGATCTTACTGTGTTCAGATTGGGCGGGTCTTTGATAGGGTGTCCCACCCTCTTAAGAGCTCTACAGTGTACTACTTTATTGCCTCACCTTTGATAGTAAGCTCAGGGAGTCTTGAGCTGTTGTCACCAGCTGGACTCCAAAGCCCGACCTTTACTGCCTACCTGCTTGCTGTACTCATTGACCTTCGTCCCACATGTTTCCTTAGGCTCTTCTTTCCAGTTTATCTCTTAAGTCAGGCAAAATACCTGAGGGGCATAACATTCCCTAATGGAAACCAAAATACCCCTCAATTGGGGCGCCTGGGTGGCTCAGTCAGTTAAGCGCCTGCCTTCAGCTAAGGTCATAATCTCAGGGTCCTGGGATCAAGCCCACATCGGGGCTCTCCACTCAGCAGGAAGCCTGCTTCTCCCTCTCCTTCTGCCTGCCATTCTCCCTACTTGTGCACATTCTCTCTCTCTCTCTATCTGTGTCAAATAAATAAATAAATAAATAAATAAACAAATAAATAAATAAAATCTTTAACAAACAAACAATACTCCTCAAGCAATAACAACTGCCCAGACCACCCAGACCAGTTTGAACTTAACCCCCCACTCACACCTATGTGGATGGACCATGAAGTGGCCCACAGAGTGACCAAGACTTACCTTTACCTCATTATAATAGTAAAATCTCCATCCAAAGAGGAGCACAAGCCTCATATACATAACATACAATGTATGTATAGGCATGTTTCCTTAAGGCACATGCACCTCCTTTTGCCCGCCTTTACATAAAATAACAAAGCTCCCCATTCTAAATACTCATCCTAACCCTAAATAAAAGGAATCCATTCACCCTTGCTCTACCTGCCTTGGATTTGGAAGTTACTCCCCAGTCATCTCCTTATTTGCTGCAAATAAAGTTTACTTTGTGAGACAACTCCACGTGGTGCATCTGTGCCTCACTAAGAAGCGACCTCATGTTAGTTGGGTTACGTTGTTTTTCCACTTTCTTGGACTAGATGAAACGTTCTGGTAATGTCTAATTCACCTCCATGTCTCTGTCACTCTGTTACACAATTGGTACAGCCATTTTCAGCCGACTAGATCATGCATATTGACATCCAACCTTCCTTGGTTCACATCTCACTCTACCACTTACTGTGTGAGGTCAAACCCACCTGCAGCGGGTCTCTGTTCCCTATTTGCAAAATAGTGAAAATAATGTTTCCTTAAGTGGTTAAAGTAAGGACAAATGGAGATGATCCAAAGGTATAGTACAGCGGCATGGCAGGTGCTCAGTAAATATGGGTACCCTTCCTCAACCCAATGTAAGTTTGTCAAATAACCACTCTTTTATCTCCCACTACTCAGAGACCTCTCCCTGAGAAAGCCTGTTTCTAGAGCATGCATGCTTTGTTGATCCTGGAGCTCAGGGCACACAGTAGGACTGCTTAGTTGACCGATCAGTGCCTTCTGCAGAGGGACACTACTGGAAGAGCCAGTTTACTCTCGCCCTCTCTTCCCTGGCATTCATTATTCCGGGGGAACGTGAAGGGCGGGGGCGTAAGGGGGGAGATGGCTGAGACAGCGGTTTGTAGATTCAACATGGCGCCGTCCTTCTCATTGTACGAGCCTCAAAGATGGCAACAACCAATTGGGGGCAGACATGTTTATGCCACGTGATCCAGGCTCGGCCCAGAAGCGGCCGGAACGTGACGCAAGATTGAGGCGGGGCTCCTCCCCCTCACTCTTGGCGTCGAGAGTCTCGTGACAGGTACTTCCGCTCGGGGCGGCGGCGGTGGCGGAAGTGGGAGCGGAGCCGGAGTCTTGGCCATAAAGCCCAAGGCGGCGGCAGCGGCGGCGTTGAAGGCTTGGGGAGTGCCGAGGAGTCCGCTGGAACCGGAACTTGGACTTCTCCTCAGTTCCTGTCCTCCCTTGTACCTCCTCCTCGGCGGGAGCCCTAGCGACGCGCCCGGCCCGGAGTCCCCAGCGGAGCGGCCGCGGTAAGCAGCGGGCCCAGCCTGGCCGGTGGCCTGACCCCATCCCCCTCCTGAGTTGCTCGGTCGCCTGGGCCTCGCGTCGTCCTTATCTTGGGCAGGCTCTGGGCCCAGCGCAGGCCTGGGGGGAAACCCTGCGTCGCTCAGGGCCCAAGAGCAGGCCCGGACCGCACCCGGCCCGGGGGGAGGTCAGAGGTCGCCGGGTGTGACCTCTGGCCGGGTTGCCGACCGCGGGCGGGCGGTCCCGGACCCCTTGCTTGCTGGTAGCGTCAAGACCCGAGACCCAGAGTGTCTCCTGATTTGGGTGGCCTCTGGACACTGGGGGCCTGCGCCGCGGCGGGACTCGCTATTGGGCTGAGTCCCTTGGAGCAGCGAGCCGGAGTGTGCCGGAGCCGACCCCGCCCGCTGCCTTGTCTGGGGACGCTGGCCCCGGCGCCGCCGACCGCGCGGGCCTTGCTAACTGGCGCCCAGGATTGAGCCACGTTCCCATCTGTGTCTTCAGTTGAACAACCTGACCCTGTTAGTGAGAGAGGTTCCCTGACGGCACCTGAGTCAAGGCAGTGAGTCAGGTCACGTGTCTTAGGCTCGCCCCAAGCACTTTTATACATGTGAGACGCCTCTGGCTGTGGGAGACAGGGAGCGTTTTGTCCTAAGTATGTTGTGGTAAATCCTAGAGGAAGTTTTCAAACTTATTGGAGGAAAGATGATGGTTGGCTGTAGAGCTGTGTTTGGATTCCACCGCGTCGGGGGAACCTCTTACTGGCTTAAATCAAATCTTGATGCCTAGTGGTTCGTAAAAGTGGAAGATTGAGAAGAAGAATAGTAAACATTTGAGCGCTAGTTGTGTTCTGGGCAGGGAGGCAAGACCTTTACACAGATTTTTGTGTTTAATGCTCAGAACAGCCCTTTGAAATACCATTATTGTCAAAGAACGGAGAGGTTAAGTTGTTTGTCCAAGGTCACACAGCCAGTAAGTTAAGGAGCGAAGATTCAAACCCAGGCAAGCAGGCTCCGGAGTACTGTACTTAGTCTCTGGTTGTACTGCTTTCCAGTGCTTCTGAAGTTTGTGATCTATCTTTTGCCACCAGGTATCTTCCTCTCTCTGCCTCCTTTGTTTCTAGTGATGCCATTAGAAAGCCTCCTCTGGTTCTACCTTGCGGCCACCTTAGTTCTACCTTAAAAACCACAAGATATTCCGTTTGTGGTTGTGGACTTCTAACACAGGTTTTTTTGTAGTGTAGTGCCAATATCAGAAACTCTATGGTTTAGCAAAGTGCTTAAATGAGGTCTGATAAATTTTGTTACGTAAATGTTTTGTCCAACAAATTAAGCCTGGCAATCCTGCCATGTGAAACTTTCTTAAAACCTTAGTACATGGGTATCTAGCCAGTTGGTCTTTCCTGTCGAAAATACTCTGTCTTCTCTTTGGATTCCAAAAGAACAGGCTCTTGTCTCTTCCTTGTGACTTAAGCAGCTGATTAGCCGCATGACTTCTCATCCATGGATTAATAGAGTCTCCTATTAGTGTGTTTCTCTTCAGACTTGGGAGAGTTTGCTCAGATTTGAGTCTAAGAACTGGAAGGTGAGTTGTGAGTACTTGTGAAGATACTGTCCGAGCTAAAGCTTAGTCCTCCCAACCCTGTTGTATTCTAATTTCTTTTTACTTTTTTAACTCTGCTATCTAAACTGATGTATTTGAGTAATAAGTATGGTAGTCGTAAATAATGTTTGAATTTAGAGAGGAGAGTAATGATGAGCACCTTTTCATTCATTGAGATGTTTTGAGTATCTACCATGTATTAGGCATGACTGGTTATTGACTCAGGGAGATAAGTGTGGTTATTGTCCTAAAGGAATTTTAAAAATGATGTGTGATCACAGCCAGGAATTCTGTTGTGGAATGGCTTGGTGGTAGAACCTGAGGCTTTTGGAAAGAGGAGTTCTCATCTCCGCAAGTGAGTCCATAGAAGGCAGTCTGGTGTTCTGGCCAACTTAAAGGCTTTGTTAATTGTAACATTACTTGTATGGTTTGCTCTTGAGAGTATGGAAGATACTGTTACAGTTTCAAATTGATCATGTCTTTGGAAGAGAAACCTTCAACACTAAACTTGTTTTTCCTTTTGCTCTAGTGGCATTTTGTTGTTCACTTGAGGGAGTTCATGTCGTTGCCATTTGACACTGCAAATGTTTGCTGTTGCAGTGCTCTTTGAGCAAAGGCACATTTGACATGCTGGATTTTTTTTTTCTTTAGCTGATGAAGAAAGTTTAATATAATGCCCACCAGTTATAGTGCCAGTATTTCACTAAATAAAGCCCTATGCCACCCCATCTCCTGCAACTACTCTGGCTCCCCTTCTTTAAAAGGAGATGTGAGTTTTGTGTTTGTGGTAGAAGTTCATGAGTAAACAAACAGAAGGATGGAATGTAGGAGAAAGCACTCTAAAAATAGTTTTGTTAGTATCTCTCTCCAGGTAATTGTCAGCAATCACTTGGGCATTTGCTTGTTTTGTTATGTTTTGTTTGTGCTAACCAGGCCTAAGCCCTCAAATCCCATAATCAAAGAGCATTGCTTTATAATAAAGTATGGCTTTGAATCTGATTTCCGACCCCACCACCAAGTGAAGCAAAAACGTTTTGGTTATTTGATTAGCTTCTAATAAATCTCCAAAGAGAATTGTGTTAATATCATTTCTGCCCTTATATTTGGTATTAGTCTTTCTGTGCAAAGGCATAGCAAACCTAGACCACACTCTCGTGTTGGTCTTTTTATGCACTGTTCCTTTCTGAAATTTGACATGAATATTTGCTGTTATTCCTATGACAAAATTGTTTAACTCCGCATCTGTACAATTCAACAAATAAGGCTGAGGATTTGACTAGATATTGGACTGGAAGTTCTAGGCAAGGTTTTCCGGGGGAGTTAAGGAGGAGGAGTCCTCCCAAGTAAGGCTAAACGGTGGTTCCCCTTGGTACTGATGTCATCCTCCGAAGGAGACTGAAGCTCTAGAAAGGAGCACCCCCCCCCCCCAGCCGCCTTGCGGCTGCTGGCTTTCTGCTGACTCTTATCTCCCATGTAAGGTTGCCGTTGTATTCTCAGTGCTCTGTTCCTGTGTCACCAGACATGTACTGTGAATGCCGTCTAATAGATCTCTGTGCTTCTGTATCTGCGGTTTGCTGCAGTCACGTTTGCAACGTGTTGATCTCTCCAGTTATTTGTTCTCACATCTTCTACTTTCTGCCTTTTCCTAAACACAGAAAAAGAGTTTGCATTAATGTTTTAAAACTTCTTAATGGTGATTGTGGTCAGTGTGATTTGTGAATCAAAGGTAAAAGTGATGTGTGGTGGGTGAAATCAGAACAGGCTTTTTAGCAGTGCCTCTGACTAGTTTCAGTTTTAGTACTCAGGCTATGATTTCAAAAACAAATTTAAGAATAGCTACTTGCAAAATGTCTCTGTGGGGGAGGAAGAAAGCTTGGGAGTTGGTTCCAGTGGTGACATACAGTGTTGGCCTTGTTCATTTGCCTCAGGATGCAGTACTTAATGCAGGGGACCTCAAGGCTCTCCTGAGCTGTCTGTTTTGGTGATGTCATCACTGCTGGGGTGATCAGTCTGACTGATTTTGTTGTCCGTTTCCTGGTTGCCTCAGACTGCTTGTTGTTGGGGTAGAGCAAATCTGAGGAAGCATATTAAGGGAGTCCTGGGGACCTGGGCAGTGTTAGGAATTCTATAACCTTACTTGGCTCTCAAATGAGCTTGCTTGTGTGACTGCTGCCAGACACGGTGAAGGAGAGTCTCTGTTCTCCCTGACGCTTCAAGTAAAGATGGCTTGTGCTTGCTACTGGCTTTCCTCAAGTTACCCAGCTCAGTTCAGTAATCCTTTAAAAATTACAAGGTGAGCTAAATGGTTACATCGTTGGTTTCTAATTTTTGTATGCCATTTTAATTAAAAGTTTATTTGCATTTGATGAACTTTTAATTCGAGTAATTTGAAAATGCGTGATAAAGCCAATACGAATTAACCTTTTAAAAACCCAATTGTAATAGCACAGACTTTATAATAAAGTAGTGCCTCTTGATATGGTATTTAGTCAGTCTATCAGCAGTGCTCTATGTACTTACGGATCTGAGGACCCCGGAAATAACTCTGGGTCATCTGGACAGCCCATAGGTTCACAGCCACTCTTAAGTCCCGTGACCTCTGCCATTCAGTTGACCGTTGTTAAAAAAGTATTAACATTTTGTAGAAACCTTCTTACGTGATATTTGTCTTTAAATGCTTTTTAGTGTTTGTGTAGTGCTTGCCATTTACATAGGATTTCATTTGGTCCTCACAACATCTCTGTATGCTGAGAGGGTAGCCTTTTCTGTTTTTCTGTATGAGATAGTTCTGGGTCCTCAGGTGGTCCAGCTACTAGAATGTTAATCTATGTGTGCTGAAACACATAGCTATTTCTGATGTACCACCCTGCCTTTTTGATTATACAGGATGCCTTAAAGACCTCAGCATTTGACTCCTTGTTTAAAAAAAGGTATTTTTCTTCTACTACCATTTATTTATTTATTTTAAAGTTTTGTTTTTTGTTTTGGTTATCTCTACACCCACCATGGGGCTCAAACTCACAACTCCAAGATCAGGAGTCGCTCTTCCAACTCAGCCAGTCAGGTGATACCACCCCCCCCCCCCGCTCACTACCGTTCATTTAAAATGACATTTCTTGGGGCACCTGGGTCACTCAATCAGTTATTCAGCCAACTCTTGATTTCCAGCTCGGGTCATGATCTTGGGGTCTTGGGATAGAGCCCCGTGTCGGGCTCTGCCCTTAGCAGGGAGTCTCCTCTAGGATTCTCCCCCTCTCCCCTCCTGCTTGTGCCCACATGCACACACTTGCTCTATCTCAAGTAAATAAATCTTTAATAAAATAAAAATGATTCTTCTCTTTTACTGGTTATTAAACAAGTCTGTTCTTTTTAAGAAAAAAAGAAGAAAAAAACCTAGGGAAATACAGAAGTAAAAAGAAAAAAAATCTATTTACTACCCAAAGGAAGACTGCAGTGTTAACTGGTTATGTTCTTCCTATGAATACATACTTTAGTATCTTTCATTTATGAAATTGAATAAAATATGGTGTGGGAATTTAACTGGGGCGGGGGGGACTGAACACTCTTGGATCTTTGACCTTTGGGATCTCTCCTGAAAAACACTCAGTGATGGGAAGCTGGGGATCATGAGGCTGTGTTTTTCAGATGTTTAATGACAACAGTTGAAGAACTTGATGCATTCAGTTTGAGAATAAAGTTATTTCTCATGGTGGTCCTGGATGAGTAAAGTGTTGCCTTTATTTTTAAGTAATTTTTCATTTCTATGTTAGTAAACTTTGAAGTAGAACATACTTACAAGAAAAGCACACAAATAAGTGAACTTGGAGAATTTTTATAAACTTCGAAGCCCCCTTGTGCCTCCTTCAAGTCATTATCCTCCCTTCCTCTCAGGATAATGAGTCTGCTTATTTTTTAACACTATAGTGTGATTTTGTTGGATTTGGACTTCGTATATGGAGTTATACTCTGTGTACTCTTCTGTGTCTGGTTTCTCTGATCCACTGTTGTTCGTGAGATTTGGTATTGAGTGCAGTTGTAAACTCCATTTTCATTGCTTAGGAGTATTCCATTATGTGATGTATCATAATGTATTTATTAATTTATTGATGTTTATTTGGGTAGCTTGTACTTTATGGCTGTTACAAATAATGCTGGTTGAATGTTCTTGTGTCTGCCTTCTGATTAATCTTTGTACACATTTCTATTATGTTAATATTGAGAAGTGGAAAGGCTGAGTTTTATTTGAGTATGTATCTGTATTCTTTTGCTAGGGCTGCTGTAACAAATACCACAGACTGAGTGGCTTAGCCGAAAGAAGTTTATTTTCCCGTAGTTCTAGAAGCTGGAAGCTCAAGATCAAGGTGTTGGTAGGGTTGATTTGTTTAGAGACTTCTTTTCTTCGTTTGTAGATGGCTGCCTTCCTGTGTCCTGACATGGTCTTTCTTCTGTACCTGTGTCTAATCTCTTCTTATAAGGACATCAGTCATATTGATTAGAGCTTACCCTCATGACCTAATTTAACCTCAGTCACATCTTCAAAGACCCTGTCTCCAAAGATCATCACATTTTGAGGTGTTGGGGGTTAGGACTTCAGGATATGGATTTGGTGGGGATACGCTTCAGCCCATACCAGTATCTGTTACACTTTGGTAGATACTGTCAGTTATCCAATTGTTGTACCAACTTATACTCCCAGCAGCAGTATTGGAGAGTTCCAAGTATTCCACATCTTTGCTAACACTTGTCTTTTTCATTTTTTGCCCCTCTGGTAGGAACCTGTTTTTTTATGGCCCCATTCAGTACCAGTGTAGGCAGTCCTTGAGGGAGTAGAGAAGTTGTTTCTGGAGTTTGAGACAACCTCTTAGAAATGTTTTGTAAATCCTTTAGGGTTAGAAAAGCAGAATGGTTTCATCTAGTGAGTGGTTAGTCCTCCGTAGTTGCCCTTGAGGATTAGCTTTTGCATTTATAATCTAGATCCATTCCTGGTGGTGGAATTGGCCCAAAAGTATCATCTGTGGGATATAAATCTAGTCATAATAAACAGTGCTTTCATTCAACCTCTTTGATCTGACGCTTGAGTTCTTAAAACTTTGGATTCCTTCATACATGTGTTAGAAATAGGCCTGTTTGCATGTTCTGACTGACCATCTAGATATTGGTGTTTGACCAACGGCTTTCTGGCTGAGTGATCTTGAGCTTTTTTGTACATCTGCTGTAGACCCTAGTTTGGTTAGAATAATATTATATGATTTTACCCCTCCCCCACTCTAAACTCCTGGAGGGCAGGGATGAATCATTCTAGGATGGATCTTGAAATATTACTCAGTAAACTTAATATTTTTTTCCAGTTCTAACTTTGTACAGTAAGTTACTATTTGTAGCATGTAAGTTATGCTTCTGGGCCAGTGATTAATATGTAGAACTTTCCTGAATGCTAAACTGTGTTCTATGTTCATTTGACAGATTTTTATTGTCTAGTATAAGAAAACACTGCTGGCAGCTGTGGGGAGTATAAAATAAAGATCACTGGAGGTTTACGAATAATTGTAAAAACAAGGCAGATGAGAGTCATAAAAATAGCTTAAAGAAAATGCTGGAGGTGTTCAAATGGTGGGTTAGGTCTGTGTGGAGTGGAGTTGTGTGGAGGGGAAACTTAGGAAACCCATTATAATTGGAGGGAATGGCATAAGCAAATGAATGGAGGTAGGGAAATGTTAAAGTAGTTGGAGTAGCTGCAGTATCTCCAAATTGGGAATGGCTATATATGTATTGGGGCCAGATGGCGTGGGGGAGGGGAGGCACCCCGGTGCCTTCTTGAAGGGTGTATGTTAAACGAAGTGATACTTCACTAGATAATGCTAGGATAGGGCATAATCCTCTCACTTGAACCTCACGACCCTATTGAGTAAGACAGGTGGTACCCCAGTTATGAATAAGGAATGACTTTGATGTTATAATTCACCTAGAGAAATACATATTGAGAGATTAGTGGGGCTAGGACTCAAATACAAATGTGTTTAAGCCTTCCTCAGAAGTATCTTTAACACAGATTAAAAGGAGTTGGCCTGGGAGGGATGGGATGGAGAAAGAACAGTTTGGTTTTCCTCTTTAGCCAGCCAACCCGTTGTGGGCTCCTCTTACCAATTTATGGACAATCTGTTTTACTGGGTAAATGCTTGAGATAATATAGGGTTGCTAGCAAAAGCTTTGAGCTATTGAGAACAGTTCTGTGTAACTGTTATACTAGCTATCTGCTTTCCAGTCTGTTTTACCAAAAAAGAAAAAAAAAAAAAAAGCACCATTATCCAGGTCCCTGGCTAGACTCAGCTGTTGGTTTGGGACCTGCCTTTAGAAAGCTTGAGAGCAGCGGTGCGCATCCTAGTCAAGAATCTATTGGGCTGGACTGTGAAGTCCTCAACAGGAATTGCTTTCTCAGGAACTTGCTTCTTTATAAAAGTTGCTTTAGTTTTTTTCCCCCCTCCCCACATGACTGATACGTGGAACAAAGTGTATGTGTGTGTGTGTGTGTGTGTGTGTGTACACAGTCAGTCTCTTACAGAGATCAGCTGTAACCTAGTTTAAACTTCACTTCGGAGTTCAATCCAAGCAGCATATGAATTGTGACCATCTCTTTGCAGATGAGGAAATGGCCCAAAAGGACATGCTCAGTATCATGGAGGCCAGTAGTGGGATCGGAACTGGTGCTCCATATTGCAAGTTGTCAGATGCTTCTTTAACCCTAATAGTGGTGAGAAAAATAACATCTTATCTGGAAGAAGAGCCTACGTAAATTTTATTGTTCAGTTTTATTTAAGAGTTGTTTTTTTGTTTTTGTTTTTTTTTTAAAGAAGGATGCTTTGGGGCATCTGAGTGACTCAGTTGGTTAAGTGTCCACCATCCAGGGCGCCTGGGTGGCTCAGTCATTAAGCGTCTGCCTTCGGCTCAGGGCATGATCCCAGAGTCCTGGGATCGAGCCCCGCAGCAAGTTTCTTGCTCCGCTGGGAGCCTGCTTCTTCGTCTCCCACTCCCCTGCTTGTGTTCCCTCTCTTGCTGGCTGTCTCTCTCTCTGTCAAACAAATAAATAAAATCTTTAAAAAAAAAAAAAAAGGAAGAAGAAGCGTCCACCATCGGCTCAGGTCATGATCCTGGGTCCTGGGATTGAGCCCCATGTCAAGCTCCCTGCTTAGTGGGGAGCCTGCTTCCCTTTCCCACCCCTGCCCGCCCTTGTGCCCTGTCTTGATCTCTCTGTCTCTCTCTCAAATAATTAAAATCTTAAAAATAAATAAAAGAAAGATGCCATGATTATTCTGCTTCTTTTGAAATGTAAGTTTGTAGGTAGTCAGTTTTCCAGCAGTATGAGACTGAATAGGCTAGGTTACTCTGCAGAAACAAGTAACCTCAAAATGGTTGAAGGCAACGTAGGTTTATTTTCTGCTCGTGCAGCACGTGCACCATGAGTTTTCCAGGAGCTCTGCATCACTACTTCACTTGATGGACACGATATGGAATATTGCTGGGTGTCTTGGCAAAGTGAAAAAGAACTACTGGAGGGTCTTAACTTCTGTCATTCAGTGTTCCAGCCCAGGATGACACGTCACTTAGGCTTACAGCTCACTGGCCAGAATGAGTCACACCATACAGGAAACCAAAGAGTGTGATTCTACCATGAACCTGGACAGCACAGAGTTGGAAATATTTGGGAAATAGTACAAGTTTTACGGTGGCTTGCTGTAGTAATAGCTGTTGGGGAACCAGTGGCTCATTTGTAGATTGTTGTTCCCATCAACTGACAGTTAAATGCAGGAAAGGATGCCAAGTTGCCTCACTCACAGATCACCTTTCTAACTTGAGATATCTATTTCTTTTAAATGATGTGTGATAATCTCGATTTAAGTGCCTCAAAATACCCTTTGCAGAAGTAGGTGTGAAAGAAACAGTTGAGTCTGAGCGTTCCCTTGCCTTCCGTGTTTTCAGTGTAGGATACCTATAGACTTAACTAGATGTCTTTTAACTGATGTCTCACCCCCCCCCACCCCCAGTCTTCCTTGTAAAGTGCGATCAGATAGTCTTAAAACTACTCCTTAGGTCCTATTCCTTCCCTGCCCGCAGAACCCTTGGGTTTCCGTTGCCCTTCGTTATGTCCCTCCACACACCGCCTCCGGCTTATCTTCCTGGTTTTGTCCTTTCTCTGATGCACACCCTGTATTGTTTTACTTACCGTAAGTTATTTTACTTGCCCGTTCCATACCACACTTTGTTCCCTGTTTCCTTCAGCTTAGTGTCTGCCACTTCCCTTCATTTCTGTGCTCTGTCTTTTGGTGTCCTGCCTGGCTCAGGTACCACCAGCTCCATTTTTAAAGCTTTATGTGGCCATTTCAGCCCATACTATTCTCAGCTTTCACTGAATGCCTGTGACTTGTATTTCATATATGTGTCTTGCACACATTTTATGTGTGTCTTGCCTACCCTAGGAGAGGGGCTTCAGGGTAGGCACTAAACTAATTCATCAGTTTTCCCCCAAAAGCTAATCGTTTGAAAGAAAGAACTAAAAATATATTCTCCAAGTGGCTTTTGAGATATATATATATGTATATATATATATGGCCATATAGGTACATGGATATATCTATAGATATATGCATGCATGCTCATCTGTTGTGTTCTCTGGGTGAAAAAAAGAAATACCTGTGAATTCTTCACATTGCTTGAAATCAGTAGGCCAGAGCAGTAGGATTTTGGAGAATTCCTTAAGCAGGGCCGCAGTATGGCTCTGAAGTAAGTTACTAAGCTTCCGTTTCCACTTCTGAAAGATGAGCATAGCGGATTGGCTGTCCTCAAGATCCTTTCATATTTTGGCTTTCTTTGGCTCTTGATCATTCTTCAGTGGCTTTTGTAAAATCCCAACTGGCAAGAGGACACAATCAGAAACTTTGAGGACCCTTTAAGCCATTTCAAAAGTTATCACCCACATGGAGCCCTGCTCATTCACTTCATGAGGGGCAAGAGTAACCTCAGTATAGGTGGTTCTATTTTTCTTCTTGAGAAATTTTTTAAAATGTATTTGTCAGAGGGGTGCCTGGGTAGCACAGTCATTAGGCATCTGCCTTTGGCTCAGGGCGTGATCCCGGCGTTCTGGGATCGAGCCCCACATCAGGCTCCTCTGCTGTGAGCCTGCTTCTCCCTCTCCCACTCCCCCTGCTTGTGTTCCCTTTCTCACTAGCTGTCTCTCTCTGTCAAATAAATAAATAAAATCTTTAAAAAATTTTTTTATTTGTCAGAGAGTGTGAGCACAAGCACAAGTAGGGCTCCTCACTGAGCAAGGAGCCCAGTGCGGAACTCGATCCGAGGACTCTGGGATCACAACCTGAGCCGGACGCAGACGCTTAACTGGCTGAGCCACCCAGGCGTCCCTAGGTGGTTAGATTTTTTTTCCTAAAATGGACTTGATTCTAAATTACAGAAGCAAGTGAATAGTTCTCTATTACCCTTCTGGATAATTTGGTGGCTATACTTCCAAAGTTACATGTTTATATTTAAAAGGGATCATACAGTACACTCTTCCATAACTTGGCTTTTTAAAGATTTTACTGTATGTACTACACACCTTTCCTTGTCAGTACACACTTGTTTTGTTTTGTTTTGTTTTGTTTTGTTTTGTTTTGAAGTGTGGGGTGGGGTGCAGAGGGAGAGAGAATCCCAAGCGGACTCTGCAGTGAGCACAGAGCCCGACACAGGGCTGGATCTCATGACCCTAAGATCACAACCTGGGCCAAAAGCAAAAGTCAGACACTTAACCAACTGTGCCACCCAGGAGCCCCCCGGACATTACTGTTTTTAATGGCTGTGTGATACTGCATTTACCAAGTTTAACCATCTTCTAAATGAATGTTTCAGTTACTTCCAACTTTTCTCTTTAAGAAAATTATTTAAGGGGCTCTTGGCTGGCTCAGTCAGTGGAGCATGTGACTCTTGATCTTGGGGTTGTGAGTTAGAACCCCACACTGGGTCTAGAGATTACTTAAAATAATATCTTTTTTTTTAAGCCACTTATTTGATCATTTCCTTAAGGTATAGTTGTTATTTATACTTAAAATTTGGTATTCATTACCATACTGCCTCCAAGAGGAGCTTGTAGCTTGAGAATTCTATTTATATAGTTGCCAATTGTCAATTTTCTTAAAGGTTGACAGTTTAACTAGTGGGAAAAATTTAAATGATACCTCATTCCCATTTTATTGATGAATAGATTAAGCTTTTAAAAAATATTAGCCGTTTATTTTTCTTCTGTGAATTGACTATTTTCTCTAAAGCCCAAATGAGGTGGGTTTTTGTTTGTTTGAACCTAAACTTCGTATATAGCAAGAATATTGACCCTTTTTCGTGTTGTAAACATTCCAGGCTTGTTTATCATGGCTTGGTTTGGTTAATGGTGTGTTTTTGTAGTAAAGAAACTTCCCTGTAGTCAACATTGTTGATTTGTTTTGGTTTGGGGGTTTCATGTTAATGTACTAGGCTTTCCCCATCCTAAGGGCAATAAAAACAATGTTTTTCCCTAGTACCTAGCACACTGGAATTCTTATGTGTGATGCAATATGACATCAGAATCTTTCCAAAGGTATGGCTGTGCCAGTATTTCGTTATATTGTCGTCCTTTTCTCACTGACTAGAAATCTTTTCATCACACACTAATTACCCACCTACATGTATCTTTTTTTAAATATTCTGATCCATTCTTTGTCTCTGGGACAGTACCACTGCCTTACTTGCTTCTGCTTCATAATACATTTTGATAAGCTCAGCAGTTTTCCATCTTTTCATAGAACTTTGTCAGAGTTAGGCTCAAAATATGTTTGCTTCTCATTACATTGGTTTTCTTTCTACCCCTTTGCCTGGTCCCTTAATCAGTTTGTCTGGCGGTTTCATCCACCAAGAAATTTAGAAGAAGCTATTTCTGAGGTGCCCTAGCAGAAGGAGGCAGCTAAAATCTCTCCCCTTTGTATCTGGGACAAATACTGTATAATTGTTTATATAGTCAGTAGGTTTATTGAGCACCACCACATGCCAAGCCTTGTGCAATGTGGTAGGTCTACACACAGTAGAAAACCTGGTTTCTGACCCCCCAGGAGCCTTGGGTTTGGTGGAGCAGTGGTACATATCTTTCATTCCTTGTAGCCCAACCGCCTTAGGTGATGAGTTGAAAATAGACTTTGTAAAGCAAGTATTAGGTTTTAAATTATGTTCATGAAGAAGTTTTTATGCATTTCATGTTTTGCCTTCTGTGATCATTGCTTGCCTTATGTGATCACATAACAGTTCATAATCTGTGCTCTAGATGGATTTTTTACCAACTTTTCTTGTTTAACTTTGACAAATTAGATTTCTTTGTCATTTTCTAGTAGAGGTTGTAATAGCAGATTCCCTATGAGTGTCCCAGACTTGGCATAAATTAAATTTTTTTCCTTTTTTTAATTAATTGTAACAAATAGGAGGGAGTTAGTCAGTTTTTACAGATCAAGAGTAGACCATTGGGCCAGTCTTTATTTTCAGGGCTGTTGAAAGAATGTTAGCAGTCTGAATTGGGAGAAACGATTGTGTTTTAGAAGGGGAAAAAAGTACGCTTGGTCAGCCGGTTCTTCCTTTTTTCCCCTTATTGCCTTCTCAAGTTGTAGCTGATCGTTTCTGCATGACAACAACATGAAATCCTGTCTACATGTGACTGGCTACCTGCCCCTGCCAAATGGCAGTCTTCTGTGCCTTGCAGTTCTGTGTGCCCGTAAAGTCATCTGGAGATAAAAAGCATCCGTGATCTACCTGGGGGAGAGAAAGGTGTGCTGTTTCTGTGAAGGGTGGAACCTTAGGACCAAATCTCTGTAAGCCCACTGGAGAGGTGAGATAGTAGCAAGATGCCCCTTGTGAGTTTGGGAAGGAGGGTAGGAGGGGAATGAGGAGGAGCTCAAGTTGGTCACCCTTGTAATGTACCCCCTCCCTAGACAGATGGTGTATACAGTTAATGAATAACTTCACCTGTGGTTGTTCACAGGCCAGAATCAAACAGTGCACGTCAGAGTCTGAGAAGTGAGTTGTTTTTTCTGCTTCCCACTACTGTGGTAGAGAACAGGGGTAGAGAACAGTGGCGACAGGGGAAGTGGAAATGTAGTCATTCAGACATGCAGGCATCCAAAGGATGCTTTGTACTGGGTGCTATGCGAAGGAAATGCCAAAGGAGTAAGATAGTTCCTGTCCTGGAGGAATTTTTTTTCTGACTGTGTGACACATGAGGAGCCACCCACAAAAGGCGATGATGTCGTGTGGCAAAGATTTGATAGTAGGCTTCTGGGCAGGTGCTCTCAGGTTTTGGATGTGAAGAGGTGGTGATAAACTTCATATGTCCAGTTGTTACACACGGAAACCTTGAAAACAAATATTTTTCTACCTTAATCCCTCCTACCTTAGAGACTGTGAACCCCATAAAATTGCTTGGTTGGTTTTGACCTACAAAAATGACATTTTCGTAGGATTCAACCTAATAAACACAAATGGGAACATACCTTGTTCTGTACCCTACTTTAAAAAATTCTAACTACATTTTAGAATGTTCACTCATAATACGTGTAAGTCTGCCCACGTGCGTTCCTATGTTTGCATACGCATTGTGAAGTAGGCGCGGAGTTCTTTTCACCGCTTGGGTTCTCTTGGCTGAGAGAGATGCATCAAGGAAAGGAGAGAAGTGGACCCATGACCTTCCCAGTATGTTAATGTGGCAGAACTTGGAAGTAGGCGTCTAGATTCTTGGCAGAGATTGATTCGAGGTGATAGATGTGAGAAGATGGCAGGATGGTAGGCCCTGAAAATGAGGACGGCAGGTAGGGACTGAGTACAGTAAGAAAGGTGGCATGGTGTACACTGCTTCTCAGTGTGACAGGCTTTGTGTTTTTCGGGTATGTTACTATTCAAGAGCCCAGGTAGAAGTATCGTGATGTGGCTAAAGGCAGACAGATTTGTAGTACTCTCGTTTTCGTATTGACCACATTTCATCATGATAATCTGGCCATATTTACATATTTGAAAGGAAATGACAAAATATGAGGGGCATTATTCTGGTTGAAAGGATTTACAGCTAAAATAGCATGGGTAGGATATGTGCAAGCCTGGTCTAAGATGGTGACTCTGGCTCTAAAAGCAGGGACACCTATTTGACAGGTTTTAGACAGATAGGGGTAGGCATGGGCAAGCACAGCAGCGAGGGTGAAAGAGGAAACCGAGCTAACTGCTCCTGAAAAAGTAGGATTACCCATTAACCAAAGATTATGGGCAGTGCTGGCATGGTGTGGTACCCTGATTTGTATCCATTTCTGGTGATACTGAATAGAAGTTCCCAACTTCCCCAATTGCTCCTAACCGGTGATGATGTCATATTGATAGTGAACTCATTCCTATTCACAGCCATTGACAGGTTAATTGTTGAGGTAGTTTGGCTGTTTTTGGAGGAAGAATTTGTTTGGTGGGAATTGCTCACTGTTAGAACATTGATTTCCCAAACATTGTAAACGCCCAGCTTATCCTACTGATACAAATTTATTGCTTCAAAAAATATATGTTTTAAAGATTTTATTTATTTGAGAGAGAGCAGGGAGAGGAGCAGAGGGAGAGGGACAAGCAGACTCTGTGCTGAGCATGGAGCCCCACAGGGGCCCGAGATCATGACCTGAGCCAAAATCAAGAGTTGGATTCCCTGGGGTGCCAGTCGGTTAAGCGTCTGCCTTTGGTTCAGGTCATGATCTGAAATCAAGCCCCACACCGGGCTCCCTGCTGAGCATGGAGCCTGCTTCTCCCTCTCCCTCTGCCTGTCGCCCTCCTCTTGCTTGTGCTCTCCCTCTCTCTCTCTAATAAAGAAAGAAAATCTTTAAAAAAAAAAAAAAAAGAGTCGGATGCCCAACTGACTGAGCTACCCAGGCACCCCCCCAAAAAGGCATGTTTTAGAGAGAGAAGATTTCTGGAGTGAGAGCTAAGTAATTTACCTATATGAAGCATTCTGTCCTTCCTTGCATATGCTTTCAGAAAGATACTTCTTTTAATACAAAGGAAGCTAAATATTTTAGCGAATATTCAAGTCCCTAATGTATTCTGAGCACAGAGTTAGAAGTATTAACTCCAGCTGTACCTTCAGAACACTGGACAGTTGTACCCAGAGTAAAGACTCTTGAAGTAAATTCTATGCCATACTCCCAGTCAACCACTTCTTAACACTACATACTACTTCTTGTATTTTGAATGGTATTTAAGCCCAGGAGCCACTAGTTTGATATTTTAAGTCCATGCTATTAGATTATCTTTGCCTTCTGCCACATATCAGTTCCTTTCCTGTGATGGTCTTCTGTGGTCACAAGAGATTTAAGAAAGAAGGAATGACTCATCCTGATCCTTTACCAAAACTAGAAAACAAATCATACTTAGGTCCAAAAAATACGCATGTACCTGGCATTTTCTACTGAGAGAATTAGCAGTGATTCAAGGGCTTGAATGAGTTTGGTCAAGGTCTGAAAATTGGACTAGTTCACTGATGTTTAAATTAAAAGACTGTGGACTGCAGTAATGTCACACAAAAAGACTGAGTGGGAAGCTTTAGAGGTCAGTCCCTCTACCAAGTCAGCCATTGACCTGGAAAGAGTATTTGGAATCAACTATCTTGGAACTCTGGAACCTGATTGGATGGAGATGTGCTTCATGAAGGGATAGACTGCTGATCTTTTGTGAGTGCTGTGCTCACAAATGGACAATTCCAGCTCTCAGCAAACAACAATCAGCAATCCCTGAGGTACAGGAGAGTGAGATTTCCAGGATACCACATTATAATACTCAGAATGTTCATTTCTCAACAAGAAAAAAATATGAAACGTATAAAGAAAGAGGAAAGTGTGGCCCATTCACAGGAAAAAAAAAAAGAATTGGACAGAAGCCATCTCAGAGGAAGCTTAGACATTGGAATTATAAGTTAAAGGCATTAAATCAGGGCACCTGGGTGGCTGAGCATCCAACTCTTGATTTTGGCTCCAGTCATTATCCTGGGGTTGTGGGCTCAAGCCCCATTTTGGGCTCCGTATTCAGCAAGGGGTCTGCTGCTCTCTCTCCCTCTCCCATTCCCCTGCTTGCCCAAGCTTTCTCTATCTCCCTAAAATAAACCTTGTTTTTTTTTTTTTTAAAAAAAAAGGCATTAAATCAACTGTGTTAAATATACTCAATGAGCTAAGGGAAATCATGGACAAAGAACTAAAGGCAATTGAGAATACAATGTCTGCACAAAATGAGACCATCAAGAAAGAAATTAAAAGAAGGTAACAAATTCTGGAACAGAAAAAGCAGCACAGTAACCGAAATGAAAGTTGTTGTTTTTTTTTTCTTTTTCTTTTTTTAAGATTTATTTATTTATTTTAGAGAGGGAGAGAGAATCTCAAGCAGATTCCCTGCTGAGCAGGGAGCCCAACACAAGGCTCAGTCTCACAACCCTGAGATCATGACCTGAGCCAAAATCAAGTCAGACACTCAACCGACTGAGCTAGCCAGATGCCCCTGAAACGAAATTTATTAGAGGGGTTTGCCAGCAAATGTGAGCAGACAGAAGAAAAGATCAGCAAGCTGAAGGTAAGACCATCAAAGTTATTCAGCCTGAGGAACAGAAAGAGAAAAATTTGAAAAGTGAACACAGCCTGAGGGACCTGCAGGACATCCTCAAGCATGCCATATGCAGTTCATAGGAGCTCCAGAAGGAGAATGTATAGAGAGGAACAAAACATTTGTGAAAATCTAATGGCCAAAAACTTCCAGAATTTAATGAATTTACACATCTAAGAAGGCTTAATGAACTCTAAGGAGGATAAACTCAAGAAATCTACACCAAGACACATTACAGTCAAGTTGTAACTTGAATTTGCAAAGCAACAACTTGAAAGCAAGAGAATCAACTTGTCATATATAAGGGTTTCTAAATAAGATTTTAACAGTTGATTTCTCATCAGAAATCATGGATTTCAGGGGTACCTGGGTGGCTCAGTCATGTAGCCTCTGCCTTCGGTTCAGCTCATGATCCTGGGGTCCTGGGATCCAGGCCTGCGTCGGGCTCCCTGCTCAGTGGGGGGTCTGCTTCTCCCTGCTCAGTGGGGGGTCTGCTTCTCCCTCTGACCCTCCACCCTGCTCAGGCTCTCTCTGTCTCTCAAATAAATAAAATCTTTAAAAAAAAAAAGTCATGGATGCCTGAAAGACAGTAAAGATGACATATTTTAAAGTCCTGAAAGGGGGGAAGAAAAACCTTATCAACTAAGAATTCTGTATCTGGCAGAACTGTCCTTCGAGAATGAAGGAGAAATTGAGATATTTCTAGATGAACAAAAGTTGAGGGTATTCATTACCATTACTCCTGCCCCATGGGAAATGCTAAAGAGAGTTTTTCAGTCTGAAGTGAAAAGACACTAGACACTAATTCAAAGCCGTAAGAAGAAATAATACTGGTATAGGTAACTATAAAAGTCAATATTCTCTTTTATTTTGTCCTTTTAAAAAATTATTATTTATTTATTTTTGAGAGTGCGCTCCCGCGTGCATGCGCGGCCACAAGCGGGGAGCAGCAGGCAGAGGGAGAAGCAGGCCTGACTGAGGCCTGCTGAGGAGGGAGCCGGACGTGGGCTTAATCCCAGGACCCTGGGATCATGACCTGAGCCGAAGGCAGACGCTTAACCGAGTTACCCAGTGCCTGTTTGGTCCTTTTTTAAATACATGATTTAAAAGACAGCTTCTTCCTCTGCCCCTCCCCACCACTTGTGCCTTTTCTCTCTCTCTCTCTCTCTCTCTCTCTCTCAAATGAGTAAGTAAAATATTTTTTAAATAAATGACAGAAGCATGAAAGTTTTCAGTTTGTCATAACAGGCACACAACACACACAGATGTAATCTGTGATAACAACATAAAGGAGAAAGGACAGATTGGAACAGAGTATAAACTATTGAACTAAATTGATATTATTTAAACTAGATTATTATAAATTTAAGATGTTGATTGTAATCCCCAAGGTAACTACTAAGAAAATATAAATATACAGAAGAGGAAAGAAGAGGGAACCAAAATGATACATAAAAATTACATTAGGGGCTCCTGGGTGGCTCAGACAGTTAAGCATCCGCCTTCGGCTCAGGTCCTGAACTCAGGGTCCTGGGATCAAGCCCCATGTCTGGCTTCCGGCTTAGCAAGGAGTCTGCTTCTCCCTCTCCCTCCACCCCTCTCCCCACTTGCATGCACATGCACATTCTCTCTCTCTCTCTCAAATAAATAAAATCTTTTTTAAAAATTACATTAAAATTCAACTAAATACCCAAAAAATCAGTAAATGAAGAACTGGACAATGGGAATATAGACATGCAGAAAACACGGTACATGGCAGAAGTAAATCTTTCCTTATCAGTAATAACCAAGCCCTCTTCCCTAAGCATCTTGCACACACAGCGTGTACTTCTTACATTGCTCCCATCTGCAGCTGTTTGTGCCTAGTCTCTGGCTGATCTGTATTGTGTTGTCAGGCTCGCTGGAGCTCAGCATCTTCTTTCTCTTCATTTAAAATTCAGGGAGTGCAGCTCGACTTCCCCATGGTCTTTGATTTGATTTCTGCCTTGGCCATCCACCATGAGAGATTAAATGGGCTTCACTCTATTTTGTTTGCCTTTCTGATTCTTGCTGGGAAGCTTAAAACAGAAGTGTCTCTAAGTTGAGGAACCCAGCCATCACCGTTGGCCCTGGCTGTGACCAGAGGGAGAGGTTTGGGTGGTACCATCAGGCTGCCTGGTTTGCAGAGGATTTCCTTTTAAGGACACACATTGACGACAGTTGGTTTCCTTTGGTGCTGGGGGTGGAGGAGGAGGCCCCAGGGCCACTGCTAGGGGGCTGAGCTGGGGATGGTGGTCCTTGACTCCAGACTGGGTGGGGGACTGGCAGGCACTGTGGCCTTCTACTCTGAGTCCTCGTGCTCCTCCAGCCACTGTTTTTCTGCCTTGAAGAACCAGGTGGGAATAGCAGGCTTTTACTGCATTGTTAGGTATCTGCTGAACTTTCTAGGTTGGGGAAAGAATGCAGCTGTTAGGGCCTGCAGAAGGGGAGAAGGGAGTTACTATGAGGGGGGTGGCCCTTCACCTTGAGTTTCTTGAGCTTGGGATTACCCAGTATGATGGGTGGCCATCACATTTGTCATACCTCCATGCTGTTCATAAGCCCTGGATCTGGTCCCACCCATAGCCCATGTTCATCATCACCTTGGGCACCCTGGGGGTCCTTATTGTCATGAAGCACTCTGTGTAAGATCTGAGTTTCTTCTCCTTGCCCATTCTCATCCATGGATCCCTCATAATATTTTCTAACGTTCCTCTATCACTGGGGTTGAGGGCCATCAATTTTCTCGAGGTTTTCACATTCAAGAGATAAGAATATTGGAATGTGGTATTGCCCCCTCAGGATCTGCTTCCATAGCTCCCTGAAGTCCTCTCCCACAAAAGGCAGGGACACCAGTGACCATGGTGACAATGATTACTGTGCTTCACACATCCACTGTAGTGGATTGTTGTAATTGCCGGGGGGAGGTGGAAGGGCGGAGGGAGAGGGAAAGAGAATCTTTTTTTTTTTTTTTTTAAAGATTTTATTTATTTATTCGACAGAGATAGAGACAGCCAGCGAGAGAGGGAACACAAGCAGGGGGAGTGGGAGAGGAAGAAGCAGGCTCATAGCAGAGGAGCCTGATGTGGGGCTCGATCCCATAACGCCAGGATCACGCCCTGAGCCAAAGGCAGACGCTTAACCGCTGTGCCACCCAGGCGCCCCATGGGAAAGAGAATCTTAAGCAGACTCCATGCTTGGGCAATGTGGGGCTCGATCTTACAGCCCTAAGATCATGACCTGAGCTGAAATCAAGAGTTGGACACACTTAGCCAGCCGACTGAGCCACCCAGGTGACCTTGGATCATTGTACTTTTGGCACAGGAAGGATTCTGGGGTAGTATAAGGGAGGCTGTTACAGTAGGTGTTCTGCTTATGGCCAGTGGTGAACTCGTTGCTGAGGCCAAAGTCTGTAATTTTTACATTTCACCTGAGTGTCACAAAGTAGGTTCTCTGGCTTCAGGTCCCTGTGTATTATACCATTCTGGTGGCAGTACTACGCAGTGGATACTAGCTGCTGGAATTGCCTCTGGCCTCTTTCTCTGTCATGTGGCCATGGTCCATTGTAAATAACCAAACATGTCTCCACTGACACACTCCGAGACAAGGAATAGTGCTTCCTCAGTGTCAGTCACCTCAGCTTTACAGTATTGGTGTGATTCAAGGCCTTTGTGCTGTGTGCTTCATAGAAAAGTCCCTGGAAACTGGAGGCGCTCTGCTGACTCTTCCTAATGACCTTCACGGCCTCTGTCCCAGTCAGGATGTGCTGGGCCAGCCTCACCATTGGCGAAGTTACCCTGATCAGTGGTCTGGAGGAGCTCGTAGTCGTAGATACGGGTAATTTGTTAGAGATGGCTGCAGCGCCCTGCTGCATGGTGATCTGCTAACCGTGCTAATTGGCAATGCTGATGTGCTAACGACATTAATACTGATGATATAAAACAATAATTATGCTTACTAACTGCTAATAAAAGAATTTAAAAAAGAAAAATGAGAAAAGACAATGAAGAAAAATAAGAAAATAGAACAAAGAAAAATAAGAAAAAGGAAAATAGAAAAAAATGGGAAAAGTAAAAGAATGGAGAATAAAGAAAAAAGAAACAAGATGGAAAGAAAAAAAGGAGAAAACAACCTGTCAGGTTACCAAAGTCCATCGGGTCACCAAAAATCAGCCTTCTGAGCTATAAGAACTAAAAACCTAGGGCCAGCCAGGGGCCCAAATGGGTGTTTGTAATTCCATCACAATGGTGCAGGGCAAGGAATGGACTGATAATGGCTGGGATAGTCTACAATGGTTTTCTCACTTTTTGGTCTTTAGACATTTTGCTCCCCCCCCCTTAAGATTTATTTATTTATTTATTTATTTATTTGAGAGAGAGGGGAGAGAAGGTGCGAGAGAATCTGAAGCAGACTCCCTGCTGAGCAGGGAGCCCAGTGCAGGGCTCAGTTTCAACCCTGAGATCATGACCTGAGTTGAAATCAAGAGTCAGAAACTTAACTAACTGAGCCACCCAGGTACCTGCTCTTTTTTTTTTTTTTTTTTTTTTTTCCTTAAGGAACTCCAAAAAGCTTTTTGTTTAGGCGGATTATTAGAGTAATGTTACTTTATTGAAAATTAAAATCTGTGGTGCTTCAATGGGCTTTTCCTTTCTAGTTTGGAAATCTAATAATTTCTGGCATTAAAGACCTCAGTGTTTACACTTAGAGTATTCATTTCCTTTTGCTTAAAGTGTGGTCTCAAAGTGATGATACAAGTCTGTTGGCATCACAACACTATAGGAAAGGGTTGCATACAACACAGTAAGGTACTTTATTAACATCTGTAAAGCGGAGGGATAATGACAAAGAAAATAGCTATAGAATACACACAAAAGGAAATGAGAAGGGAATTAAAGTGTTTTACTACATAAAAATCGGTTGAACACAAAAGAAGATAGTCGTGCCAAATAAGAAAAAAGCTATGCGGCCTATAGAACACAAAGTGTCACCAAAGTGACAGAAATAAGTCCTTCCTTATCAGTAATTTTTTTAAATATAAATGCATTAAACTCCAAAAAGACAGATTGGCAGATTGGATAGAAAAACCTGATCCAACTATTTATTTACAGGAGACTCAGTTTAGATCCAAAGACACAAAATATTTTAATTATGAAAGAGTGAGAAAAGATAATTCACATAAATAGTAACCAAAAGAGAGCTGGGGTGGCCGTACTGAGATGAGTGAAGATAGATTTTAAATCAAAAAAATTTTGTAAGAAGACAAAATAATGGTAAACGTTTACACATCTAATGACAGGTCATCAAATTATATGAGGCAGCCCTTCCCTTTGTAGCCATGGCTGAAGCACCAGTGGCCAAAATGAAGTTCAGCCCTTTGTGGCTTCTGACCGGAGCAAGAACCGTGAACGGCGTTTCGGTGCACCTTCCCATGTTCGCAGGAAGATCATATTTTCCCCTCTTTCCAAAGAGCTGAGACAGAAGTAAAACGTACGATCCATGTCCATCTTTCTGAAAGGATGATGAAGTGCAGATTGCACGAGGGCACTACGAAGGTCAGCAAATTGGCAGAGTAGCCCAGGTTTACGGGAAGAAGTACGTCATCTACACCGAACGAGTACAGTGAGAGAAGGTGAATGGCACAGCTGTCCATGTGGGCATTCACTCTAGCAAGGTGGTTACCACTAGACTAAAACTGGACAAAGACCGCCAAAAGATGCTTGAACATAAAGCCAAGTCTTGCCAAGTAGGAAAGGGAAAGGGCATATATATAAGGAAGAAACAATTGAGAAGATGCAGAAGTAGAGTAATCTTTCTTTTTTTTTTTAAGATTTTATTTATTTATTTGACAGAGAGAGAGACAGCCAGCGAGAGAGGGAACACAAGCAGGGGGAGTGGGAGTGGAAGAAGCAGGCTCATAGCGGAGGGGTCTGATGCGGGGCTCCATCCCAGAATGCCGGGATCATACCCTGAGCCAAAGGCAGACACTTAACGACTGAGCCACCCAGGCGCCCCAGGAGTAATCTTATATGCAACTTTAAGTAAAAACTGTTAAGGGGCGCCTGGTGGTCATTCGGTTGTCTGCCTCTGGCTCACGTCATGATCCCAGGACCATGGATTGAGTCCCTGAGCAGGGAGCCTGCTTCTCCCTCTCCCTCTGCCACTCCCCCTGCTTATGTCTCTCTCTGTCAAATAAATAGATAAAATCTTAAAAATAATAATAATAAGTAAAAACTGTTAAAATGAAAAAAAATACATGAGGCAAAAATTGACAGAACTGAAGGGAGAGAGAATTTTACAATGATATTCGAGAGTGGGTAGAATCAGAGAAGAGAGAAGTGAGGAAATAGAGAACTTGAATAACAATAACCCAACCAGATCTAACAGACACATACAGGACCCCACCCAATAACAGCACGTTCATTCTTCTCAAGTGCACAGGGGACCTTCTCTAGGACACACCTGGTCTTAGGCCACAATTTAAAGCTCAGTAGCAAGATAGATATCATATAGAATTTCTTTTCTGACCACCACAAGATGAAGTTAGAAATCCGTAACAGGAGGAAAACTGGAAAATTCACAAATTTGTGGATGTTAAACAACACACTCTTAAAGAACCAGTGGGGCCAAAGATAAAATCAAAAGGGACGTTTTTAGGGGCGCCTGGGTGGCACAGGGGTTAAGCGTCTGTCTTCAGCTCAGGGCGTGATCCCGGCGTTATGGGATCGAGCCCCACATCAGGCTCCTCCGCTATGAGCCTGTTTCTTCCTCTCCCACTCCCCCTGCTTGTGTTCCCTCTCTCGCTGGCTGTCTCTATCTCTGTCAAATAAATAAATAAAATATTTTTTTAAAAAGGGACGTTTTTAAATACTTAGAGATGAGTAAAATGAAAACACAATATACTAAAACTTAAGGGCCACAATGAAGAAGCACTAAGTGGGAAATTCACAGCGATAGATGCTAACATTGAAAAAAAAGAAACGTCTCTTTTAAGATTTTATTTATGTATTTGAGAGGGAGTGCACACAAGCGGGTGGGTAGGTAGAGAGGGAGGAGACGGAGAGAATCTCAGGTAGACCCCAGGCTGAGCACAGAGCCCCATTCAGGGCTCAGTCTCACAACCCTGACAATTAACGAGCTAAGCCGAAACCAAGAGTCAGATGCTTAACCAACTGAGCCATCCAGGTGCCCCAAGAAGAAACATCTCTAATCAACAACCTAACTTTACTTCCTAAGGGATTAGAAAAAGAACAAACCAAACCCAAAGCTAGTAGAAGGAAAGGGAATAATAAAGATCAGAGCAGACAGACTTCCCACTGGGTTGACTAAGAAAAAAATAACTCCTATTTCTAAAAATCAGAAATGAACTTTGTGGGGATGTTGCTACCAATTCTACAGGGGAAAAAAAAGGATTATAAGAGAGTCCTGTGAACACTTGTACACCAACAGATTTAATAAACTGGATGAAATTAATAAGTTCCTGGAAACACAGACTACCAAAACTGACTCAATAAAAATCATACTTGTTGTCAAGTAAGGAGATCAAATCAGTTGCTCAAAACCTACTGACAGAGAAAACCCTGGACCTGATGTCTTCAATGGTGAATGCTAACATTTAAAGAACTAACACCGATTCTCACATTCTTGCCAGAAATCAAAGAGGGGGGAACACTTACTGTATCATTCTACGAGCCAACATTGCTCTGATACCAAGGCCAGGCAAACGCTACAAAAAAAGTTAAACTACAGGTTGGTAGCCCTTATAAACAATGATTCAAAAATCTTGAATAAAATACCGGCAAATCAAATTAAGCAGCCTATTAAAAGGATTATACACCACGAGCAAGTGGGATTTTTTTCCCCTAGAATGCTAGGATGATTGCACATCGAAAAAGTGATCAGTATAGTACACCACATTAACAGAATGAAAGGAACAAGAAAAACGCATGATCATCTCGATGCAGAAAAAGCCTTTGACAAAATTCAGCAGCCTTTCATGACTCCAAACACCAGGAATAGAAGACAGTGACTTCAACATAACAAAAGCCATGTTATGAAAAGCACCCAGTGAACATCATAGTGGTAAAAGACTTCTAGCTCTTCCTCTGATGTAGTTCAGGGACAAGGCAAGGATGCCCACTGCCACCACTTGTATTCGTAACAGTACTGGAAGTTCTAACCAGAGCAGTTTGGCCAGAAAAATAAAAGACATCCAAATGGGAAAGGTAAGGAGTAAAATTATCTGTGTTGCAGGTGACATGATCTTATATGTGTAGAATATCTAAAGATTTCATACTAAAAAATAAAAACCTTATGTTAAAGCTAATAAACTAATTCAGCAAAGTTTCAGGATAGAAAGTGAACATGCAAAAACCAGTTGCTTTTCTATATACTAACAGTGGACTGTCCAAAGAGGAAACCGAGAAAAGAGTTCCACTTAAAATAGCATCAGAAAAAAGCAAAATTAGCTTGGTAGGGAAGACAGACACCATCTGATTTCACTCATATATGGCATCTAGGAAATGAAACAAATGAGAAAAGGAAAAAAAAAAGAGAGAGAGAGAAACCAAAAAACAGACTGTTAACTATAGAGAACACACTGATGGTTACCAGAGGGGAGGTGGGCAGGGGGATTGGCGAAACTGGTGATGGAGATGAAGGGGCTCACTTGTGATGAGCACTGGATGATGTATGGACGTGTTAATTCACTGTATTGTACGCCTGGAACTAATGTAACACTGCGTGTTAACTATACTGGATTTAAAATTTTAAAAACTGATTTTAAAGAATTAACTAGGTGTGTGAAAGATGTAAACTGAAAACTTCTAAAACTGCTGGAAAAAATTAAAGAAGATATAAAAAGACACGTCACGTTTTGGGGTTAGAAAAATCAATTTTATTAGGATGACATTACTACCCAAAGCCATCTACAGATTCAGTGCAATCTCTATTAAAATTTCAATGACTGTTTTTTGCAGAAATAGAAAAATGCATCCTAAAAATTCATACAGAAAATCATGGGACCCTGAATAGTGAAAACAATCTTGAAAGCTCAAAACAAAGTTGAAGTTTCCCACTTCGTGATTTTCAAAACTTACTGCAAAGCTGTAATAATCAAAACATTGTGGTACTGGCATAAGGATACATGTGTAGATCAGTGGAATATAGAGCCCAGAAATTGACCTTCATATAGGATCAGTTGAACTTCCACAAAGATGCTAAGTCCATTTAGTGGTAAAAGGGCAGTGTCTTCAATAAATGGTAATAGTACTGGGAAAACATCTGCCTGCAAAAGAATGAGCTTGACCTATCACCATGTACAAAAATTAGATCAAAACCAGACTTAAATCTATATAGTTAAAACTATGAAATTCTTAGAAGAAAACATAGGGGAAAAATTATGACATTGGATTTGACAGTGATTTTGTGGATATGACACTGAAAGCACAGGCAACAACAGGAAAAAACAGGTAAATTGGACTTCATCAAAATTAAAAACTGTGCTTCAAGGGACAGTATCAAGAGAGTAAAGACAGTCCTCAGAATGAGAGAAAATACCTGTATATCATACATCGGGTAAGGGATTCATACTCAGAATATGTAAGAACTCCTACGACTCAACAACATAAAACACGATTCAAAATGGGCACAAGACCTGGATAGACCTTTCTTCAAAGAAGATATGCAAATGGCTAATTCGTACACAGAAAAATGCATATCATTAGTCATTAGGGAAATACAAATTAAACCAACAGTGAGATACCACTTCACACTGACTATGATGGCTGTTACTTAAAAGGGGTGAGGGGTACCTGGGTGGCTCAGTCAGTTAAGCGTTAGCGTCTGCGGCTGCCTCTGCCTCCCGCTCAAATCGTGATCCCAGAATTCTGGGATCAAGGCCTGCGTTGAGCCCAGCAGGGAGTCAGATTCTCCCTCTGCCACTCCCCCTGCTTGTGCTTGCTCGTGCGCACGCTCTCTCTCTCTCTCTCTCTCTCTCTCTCTCTGTCAAATCAAACAAACACATGTTGGTGAGGATCTGGAGAAATTGGAACTCTTGTGTATTGCTGCTAAGAAGCTGAAACAGTGCTGGCGCTGTGGAAAGCAGTTTGGTTGTTCCTTAAAAGTTTAAACAGAGTTACTGTATGTCTTGGCAAACCCACTTTTAGGTATATACCCAAAAGATTTAAAATTAGGATCTCAAAACAGATACTGATACACTGTTGTTCATAGCAGAATTACTCAGAGTCAAAAAAAGGAACAACCCACATCATCAGCAGATAAAAGAATAAGCAAAATACACTGGATGTTAACTAACTTGAATTTAAATAATATTAATTAAAAAGGATAAGCAGGATGTGTTGTTTACCCGCAACGGCATATTATTCACCATATAAAAGAATGAAGTTCTTTTTTTTTTTAAGATTTTATTTGTTTGACAGAGAGAGCACAAGCAGGGAGAGCAGCAGGCAGAGGGAGAGGGAGAAGCAGGCTCCCTACTGAGCAGGGAGCCCGACGAGGGGCTCGATCCCAGGACACTGGGATCATGACCCGAGCTGAAGGCAGACGCTTAATGACTGAGCCCCCCAGGCACCCCAAGAATGAAGTCCGGATGCTTGCTACAATGTAGACGATCCTTGAAAACATCATGCTAAGATAGGCCGCACATGATACAAATACTGTATGATCCCACTCCCAGGAGCTGTTTAAAGAAGGAAAATTCATAGACAGAAAGTAGAATAGGGATTACTAAGAGCTGGGGGAGCAGGACCTGGGAAATCATTGCTTAATCTGTGTGGAGTTTCTGTTTGCTGTGATGAAAGAAAGTTCTGGAAATAGGTGGTGATGCCGCACCACAGTGTGATGCTCTTACAAATGAGGAAATTAAGATCGGTGCCTTCACTCCATACAAACGCGTCTTAACCGACAGGCCTGACGGGGAAATGTGATTTCATAAACCATATATTACCAGCTCGTAGTGTAGTGTGGTGGAGAAGCATGTGCAGTTATGGAATATGGAGTGTTCATCCCTCTTCCTTTTTGTTACGGTAGTTTTGTGTCTGCACCTTTAATTCGTATTTAGCAACGGTGTCTCGAAGCAGGCTGTGCACTGATGATCCAGTTTGGCAGACGGACCTTTATTTTGCCAGAGTCTTAACAACTAGCACAGCTTCAGTCCCGTTAAACCTTCTCTTCAGTAACTTTTGAAATAGAAGCAAAGTGTTGTGAAACTTTTGACATTTCTGTTCGTTTAGCATTTCCTTTTCAGCCTAAAGAGATGGGCCTGTGCTTAAGCATTACAGTTCCTCATTTTACCTGAAACCTCAAGTGGGTGAGCTTCTGTTAGTTTTTCATATCTAGCCCTGGCCTGGTGGTTAATTGTATGTGGCAGCTTGACCGGGGAGGGGATGCCCAGTTATTTAGTTAAAGCATTACTCTGGATATATCTGTGAGGGTCTCTCTGGAAGAGATTAACGTTTGAATCTGTAGACTGTGCAAAACAGATTTCCCTCATCCAATTGTTAAGAGTCCTGAGTAGAACAAAAAGCTTCAACAAGAGAGAATTCACTCCGTTTGGAGGTTTTCTCGTGCCTTCAGGCTCAGACTGGATCTTATACCATTGGCTCTCCTGGTTGTCAGGCCCTCAGACTGCAGATCTTGGGACTTCTTGGCCTCCATATGTATATATGTATGATCCTGTATGTATTTATGAGATCTTATACATTGTTACATGTGTAAATCTTATGTATATGAAGTTTATTTTTAACAACATATTTTAAATCTCATTTGAAGGTAATTGGCAAAATATGAGCTTATATATGGGGCCAAAGAGCCGTTAGGTTCTCTTCCTCCATCTTAGTGGTTCTCTTGGTTCTGTTTCTTTGAACAACCCTGACTAATAAACTTGGCATTAAGAATAGAGTCACTCTTTCCTAAGGACAGATCCCAGAGCATCCTTATACTGATCCTTTACATACCTCTGTTTCTCAGATACTTTTTTTTTTTCCTTAAGGTTTTACTTATTATTTGACAGAGAAAGAGCAAGCACAAGCAGGGGGAGAAGGAGAAACAGGTTCCCCACTGAGCAGGGAGCCCAGGACCCTGGGATCATGACCTGAACCAAAGGCAGACACTTAATCGACTGAGCCACCCAGGCGTCCCATGTTTCTCAGATACTTCTTGCAGGTCAAAGAACTAGTATCTGGTTTGTGAACAGCCGGATGCACTCTGGCAGAAAGTCAGCTTAGTCACCTAACCAACAGGCTTTTGATGGTTAAGCCTTTGAGTAAAAGTGAGGAAGTTCATCCAGCAACCATAACAGAAGTGAGATGTAGAAATGAAAGGATGGGTGGCTCTGAGGTGACTGAGAGCTACAGGAAAGCACTCAGTTTCTAGGTTGACAGACTCAAAAACATTTTGAACTAGTGGTAACTGAAATCTTTAAATCTAATCCTCTTTGGGGGGGGGGGGCGCAAGGCAAGATCACGTCATTCCCTACGGTCAGTCCCATAGTGACTTCGGGTAAGTCATGTATCTGTGTAAAGTGTTTTATTGTTTACAAAGCTCCTTTACCTGTTTATTTGCACATAGAATCCTCCCTACGACCCTAAGAGTTGGCCAGGAAGTCTATCTTACAAGTGAGGAAGAAAATTAAATTGTAGATGTGAGAATTTGTTTATAAAGCTAAGGAGGTTAAAATGGTAAATTTTAGGGGCGCCTGGGTGGCGCAGTTGTTAAGCGTCTGCCTTCGGCTCAGGGCGTGATCCTGGCGTTCCGGGATCGAGCCCCACATCAGGCTCCTCCGCTGGGAGCCTGCTTCTTCCTCTCCCACTTCCCCTGCTTGTGTTCCCTCTCTCGCTGGCTATGTCTAATAAATAAATAAATCTTTAAAAAAAAAAAGCAAATTTTATGTTAATGCATATTTTACCACAGTAAGTCATAATATAAATTATAATGCAGTAAGAATGCTTTCTTTAACTTTATGCTAGTAAATTTGAAAACCTCTTGGGGTGAGGATACTTCTGGAAATATTGAGCTAAAAAGGATGGGGCAGTTTATTCTAGGCTACAGTTAGGTTTTGTTGTGTGAAAGATTAAAGATGAAAAAAGGGTAAGGGGAAGGGACAAGGGAAGGAAAAAAAAAGGAAACTTAAGGGTTTCGCTCACCCTTCCCCAAGAATTAGAATGTTTACCAGTATTCATTCCCTTTCAGGCCCTTCTTCCCCAACACAGTAAACTAAGCAAACCATGTTAATGTATTCTTTATTACAAACCTCTCCCATTCTTAACTTTCTGAAGTCTTACCACACCTGCAACCCTCTAAAACAAACAAACAAAACAGGAGGGAATAACATAATGATGCGAAGGATTACTTAAATCTGAATTAGCAGTGAGGGCCTTCTTGCCTGGGGAGCAGGACTGACAGCTGGTTCAGCACACCCTGAACTACTTCAGAAGGTTTGGTTTCCGCATGTGGACATTCCCTGACAGGTCTAACAGCCCATGGTGAAGTTGGGGGATCTTCAGGACGCCTGGGTGGCTCAATCGTTAAGCGTCTGCCTTCGGCTCAGGGCGTGATCCCGGCGTTCTGGGATCGAGCCCCACATCAGGCTTCTCCGCTAGGAGCCTGCTTCTTCCTCTCCCACTCCCCCTGCTTGTGTTCCCTCTCTCACTGGCTGTCTCTATCTCTGTCAAATAAATAAATAAAATCTTTAAAAAAAAAAGTTGGGGGATCTTGGGGATTCAGTATCAGAAACTCTTTAACCACGGCACCTGGGTGGCTCGGTCAGTTAAGCAACTGCCTTCGGCTCAGATCATGGAGTCCTGGGATCGAGTCCTGCATCAGGCTCCCTGCTCAGTGGGGAGTCTGTTTCTCCCTCTGCCCCTCACCCCTGTTCACACACTCTTTCTCTCAAATAAATAAATATTTTTTAAAAAGAAACAAAGTAAATTCACCCCTAAATGCTCAGGTCTTTTCATCTAGCATGTGGTCCCTTCCCCCTCCCTCCTTTTATGTCATTACCTTTAACTTTGAAAAGATTGAGCCACTTGTCGTAACAGAATGTTCCACATTTTGGATTTGGCAGGTCGCATCCTTTGATATTTAATATGTTCCTCTACCCCTGATATTTCTTGTGCAGCTTGGGTAAATTTAGGTTATATGTCTTTGATGAGAATGTTTCATAATGTCTGATTGTCCCACTATTAGTGAAGATAAGTTTAATCACTATATTGAGATGGTCACAGCTGCGTATGGCTCTTCCTTCCCAGCCTCTGTGATGAGAAGTGATCTGTGAGGTGCTGTTCTGGTGACATGTAGATCTTTAGTTCCCCACCCACCTTTCACCTGTGGCACTAGCATCATTGATGATCTTGACCTAAACCTTTCATTTTCATTAAGGGTTGCAAAATGATTTTTTTCTATTTCAGTCATTCCTTCTGTATTTCTTCTTTCTTTTTCTTTTCTTTTTTTCTTTTTTTTTAAAGTAGGCTCCAAGCCCTATGTGGGGCTTGACCTCACAACCCTGAGATCATGACCTGAGCCAAAATCAGGAGTCAGACACTCAACTGACTGAGCCACCCAGGGGCCCCTCAAAACTTAACTTGTTAAACAGCTAGTTCAGGTTCTGTCCTCTGGAGTAATGCAATTTGGCAAACATTTATTTGTTATATACTGAGGCTGCTGTTTTTGAGTGTCTGTATTCAATGGAGCACATCAGTGTTAATGTTAATTTTTTGCATGTGTAGGTAGAGAGGCCAACTGAAGACAGAGATTTGTTCAGTTTAGGAGGCATTATTTTTAAGTGTTTTTCGAGTTGGGTTAGGGAAGGTAGGTGGGAGAAAGGGCAGGAGGGCTATTCCAGTTAAAAGCAGTGTCACAGGCAGAGTCAGAAGTAGAAAAGTGTAGGGCACTGAAAAGGAACTGAGTTTGGCAAAGTGAGAAAGTTGTGGCTAAGAGAGCTGTTTCTTTCCGGGGATGGGAACAGTGTGTGCAGTCCAGGCTGTCTCTGCACGACTCATCACTCACGTGGACTGGCGGGGAAGAATTACCAGAAGGATACTGGAGAGAATCTTAGGGAATTCATTTCCAGCCAGCTTAATGGGAGGGGGAAGGTTGTCATCTCTGTGGAACACCTCCTGGGTTCTCATCTCTCCCGTTTTGATTTCTTCAGGTTCCCTAAGGGTCCAAATGATTTTGCTTACTCAGAGCTTGTTCTCTGTGCATCACCAGATGTTGGTACACAGTTAGGTGGTTTCCTCTTTTTCGGCTCTTGTGAATATTGACGCTGTGAACATTTGTGTTCAGGTTTTTGTGTGGATGTATGTTTCATTTCATTTCTCTTGAGTTCATCTCTAGGCATGGAATTGCTGGGTCATAAGGTGACTCTGTGTTTACCTTTCTGAGGGACTACCGGACTTTGCAGAGGGCTGCACCAGTTCACCTTGGCCCAGCAGTGTATGGGATTCCAGTTTCTCCACATGCTCACCAGCACTTGTTACCCTCCGTCCTTTTGATTATAGTCATCCTAGTGGGTATAAAGCGGGTTCTTCTTTTCTTTCAACTTCCAACTGGGTCTGACTTCCCTGACACCATCTGTTGCTGCAGTTCTTGTGCCTAGTGTGTGGCACTGCTTAACCACGCTGCATGGTGGCATTCAGCTTCCATTGAGAATCTTGAGTGGTTCAGCCCCCACTGTGGATTGACTTTCTCTTCAGTCAGTTGTTTGCCTCTAGTCTAATCAGGAGTCGCTGGGTTTGAGTCATGGTACAACAGAGATGCTCCTTATAGGAGCTGGGCCTGGAAAAGTACGGACAGGCAGGTTACAATAGAAGGGGAAGTTGCATGTGGCAAGCAAATAGATCAGAAGGGAGCTGGGGCCATGCCGGGGAGGGCTGGAAGAGTTAGCCCGAGGAGCTCTGACTGTGGTAGTTAACACTGTGTGTTTATAGCAAAGCAGGCTAAATAGAGCAGGGCGACTCTGAAGCTGAGGAAATAAAGAGGCAGGAAGTAATGAGGATTCAAACTGGGGTTGTGCAGATGGAAAAAGAGGGTTGGGGAAGATTAGTTACGGGTAGGACTAGACCAGATGTAATGGGTAGGGTAGAGGAACATAGGAAATAGTTTTGAGTCTGAGAGCAGGAGAGAATATTCCCCTTGGGCAGATTTGGGTGGGTGGAAGGTTTCTGTATGCAATGTGACTCTAGGTGCTAACAGAACACGTGACAAACGTGTGTGCAGCAGAACATTGAGAAAAGCCCAAACCGGAACCCAGATTTGACATCCTGAATGAAATAGGAAGTGCAGCATCGCAAGATCACTGCTTCTTCCACGTCATCCCCTCAAATTTCTGCAGATAGCCTCTGATTACCTTCTCTTTTTTATAGAACAGCTTAATTGAGGTATAATTGCCGTATAGTAAACTGTACGTGTTTATACTCTCCATGTTGAGTTTTGATGTATGCATGTGTCTGTGAAACAATCAAGATGATGAACGAATCCGTTACCCCAAAAGTCTCCCAGTGCCCCTTTATAAATCCTCCTTCCTGCCTACTGCCCCTTCCTTACCCATCCCCAGGCAACCACTGACTTACTTTCTAGTGTGCATTTCTGGTATTTCATTTAAGTGGAATCTGTGTATGTACTTTATGGATATGCACATACTGTGGATGTACTTTTGGGGGAGAGGTGTCTGACTGCTGTCACTCAACAGCATTATTTTGAGATTCGTCCATGTTAAATGTATGAGTAGTTCATTCCTGTTTATAGCCAAATGGTATTCCATTATATAGATGGGTCACAATTCTCCATTCTCCAGTTTGATGGATATTTGCTTCCAGTTTTTGGCTATTACAAATAAACCTGCTATGAACATTTGTGTACAAGTCTGTCTGGGCATATGCTTTCATTTCTCTTGGGTAGATACTTAGGAGGGGAATCATTAAGTCATCCTTTCAAGGTTCGTTTTAGTACTTTTTTTTTTTTTAAGATTTTATTTATTTGTCAGAAAGAGAGAGAGCAGCAGGCAGAGGGGGAAGCAGGCTCCCTGCCGAGCAACGACCCTGGGACCCCAGGACCCTGGGATCATGATCTGAGCCAAAGGCAGACACTTAACCGACTGAGCCACCCGGGCATCCCATGTTTTAGTGCTTTTTAGTATATTCACAAGATTATGCAACCAACACAACTATTTCATTCCAGAACATATTGTCATCACCCCAAAATGTATGTTTAATTTTTAAAATGGTTTTTCTGTCTTACATTCCCACCAGCAATACTGCTCCACGTCCTCCAATTGTTCCATATCTTCACCAGCACTTGGTGTCGTCATTAAAAATTTTTTTTTAGCCATTCAAGCAGGTTGGTAGTTTAAGCTTATGGTTTTTGCATTTCCCTAATGAGTAATAATGTGGCTCATCTTTTCACATGTTTATTCATCTTTGGTGAAGTATCTGGTTAATCTTTTGCTTATTTATTTTATTGAGCTGTTTGTTTTCTTGCTGAATTTTAGAGTTCTAAGTCTGTTGTCAGATATGTGATTTGCACATATTTTCTCCATCTTTGTCTTCCCATTGTATTAACATTGTATTAACAGTGGGAAGGAGTTCTTAATCCTGATAAAGTCCAGTTTGTCAGTCCTTCTATACATTGTGCTTTTGGTGTGATACCTAGGAAATCTGCCTAGGTATTTCTGACATTTCTGACAATCTTGAAATACGACTAGATTTTAAACTAAGCTAGGGTCTCAGTTAGGTACCCAGGGGGCATTTACATTTATCATATGTGTCCCTCACTGGATACACTGGAGAGTCAGAAATTGTAGGGGTAATAGATAAGCCAGTTATCAAAGTAGTCCGTTGTTCATCACCTGTCAGTTATGTGAGCATGCCTGTACTTAGCCAGCTCTGGAATGATGCAGGGCTCCTCATTCCCGTCTGTCTCCCAAGTTTTCTGACCTAGCTCTTCCTGCTGTCAAATGAATGCCTAAAGAAAAAGAATATTAACTTCAGAAAAATAAAATTTGGAAGGCAAATCCCCTATCTTTCTCTTCCTAAAAAAAATCCAAGTACAAATGACTTTATTTTTTTACATAACTAAAACAAATAATTACAGTACTCCTCTTTTCCATGAAATATTTGAGAGCTTTGTGGTTTTAAAGAGTTCCCCGAGGGGCGCCTGGGTGGCACAGCGGTTAAACGTCTGCCTTCGGCTCAGGGCGTGATCCCAGCATTATGGGATCGAGCCCCACGTCAGGCTCCTCCACTGGGAGCCTGCTTCTTCCTCTCCCACTCCCCCTGCTTGTGTTCCCTCTCTCGCTGGCTGTCTCTATCTCTGTCAAATAAATAAATAAAATCTTAAAAAAAAAAAAAAAAAAAAAGAGTTCCCCGAGCCTGGGCTTTTCTCTCTCTGGAGTCTTCCACCTCTGGGTGTGGCTGGACTCCCTTTGTAAAAGGTGCAGTTGCAGAGCCCATTAGAATCCTGAAGGTATGAGGACCTCCATTCTCCTCTGGCCCATGCCTTGCTTTGCTAGAGAAGGAATCCTGTTGTGCTTGAGATGAGGAAGCTTTTGATCAATTGCTCCTACATACACTTTTTTCCTAAGCCTCTCGTGTTCTTGCTCCTGTCACCTAGATGTTCCCAGTTTTCAGGTCTTTGAGTTCTTCCTTCCCTTTCTAGCCATGTTTCCTCTCTTACCTCCTTAATTCCTAAGGAGACCTCAATTTGATTGAACACTTAATCTATTCTTATTGGCCATTAGTTTGTTCCGGCTCCATTGTTGTAGATCGTACACTGGCATACGCGTCCTGGCTGAGGCATATTGGTATCCCTGAGGGCTGTATTTTGCTTATTGTAGAAGATCCTTTCTTGATTGGACTCTTGCTGCTGTTTTTCTTATCCTTAAATGTTAAGAAAGGATATATTTTTGTTAAGATTTATTTATTAGAGAGAGAGAACACACACACACACACACACACACACACACACACACACACTGGTGCTGGAGGGGGAGCAGCAGGCAGAGGGAGAGAGAATCTCACGCAGACTCCTACTAAGCGTGGAGCCCGATGTTGGATTCGATCCCATGGCCCTGAGACCATGACCTGAGCCAAAATCACAAGTTGGATGGCTTAACCGACTGAGCCGCCTAGGCACCCCAAGAAAGGATATGTTTTAATTTTAAGTTCTATATTTGGAAAATGTCCTCAGCCGTGGGGCTCATCTCAACAAGAAGAGTGAAGACTAAAA
The DNA here is from genome assembly GCF_017311325.1 of Ursus maritimus. Lineage (NCBI taxonomy): Eukaryota > Metazoa > Chordata > Mammalia > Carnivora > Ursidae > Ursus > Ursus maritimus. The sequence goes on from NW_024423786.1 coordinate 2,719,643, forward strand.
TATGTTCTGTAATTGCAGCGGTTGAAGGACTGAATGGAGAATGTTGTACTGGGTTAATAAGGGAATCACCCGATTTTACCAGGAACCAGTAGTAGCTCCAGAAATTCAAGAGGTGGGGAGATACTGAGCTTAATAGTAATGAGCTAACCACCACGTAATGGTAATGTATCAGGCATTGGTGTCTCTGGTTCCTTTACATCTTCATTCTCATTCTTCACAGAAGCACAAGAAGATAAAACTATCCACTTTTAACAGATTTAGGAATTCACTATAAAAGGTCCAAGGAGGACAGATTATTTACCTCAATTTGCCCAACTAGTAAGTTTCAGAGCCCTGGTGTGAACCAGAGCCTCTTGGACCCCACAGGCCTTGGTTGTCTATTATCCTAGTTTGCATCTGAATAAGGTTGTCTATTATCCTATTCTGCATCTGAATAAGGAGCAGATCTGAGCTGCTTTGGGGGAAGAGTATTGAGAACACTACTGAAGCCAACCATTCCCGCCAACCTTTATATGACCAGTTTTGGATTATTAGGAATCGCATCACTCCTCACATTCTCTCCTTAAGAGTATTGCTTTTTGCCTCTGAAAATAGACCAAACACACTTAAAAGCTCTGTTAGAAATGTTAGCTGTTAGGGGCGCCTGGGTGGCACAGCGGTTAAGCGCCTGCCTTCGGCTCAGGGCGTGATCCCGGCGTTATGGGATCGAGCCCCACGTCAGGCTCTTCCGCTATGAGCCTGCTTCTTCCTCTCCCACTCCCCCTGCTTGTGTTCCCTCTCTCGCTGGCTGTCTCTGTCAAATAAATAAATAAAAATCTTTAAAAAAAAAAAAAAAAGAAAGAAATGTTAGCTGTTAAATCTATGATCCTTTTCAAGAAAAGGTAAGATCATGACTGTCATTTAAATATAAAATGAACACGTCAAAGATTTTAACTCATTAATTGAAGAAAATGGGGATAATGTTACAACCAAAGAATACAAAGAACAGATGTTAAGTGTAGGTCAGTAAAGTTGAAAGGAACATGCACATGAACATAAAACTGGCTCTTCTACAGGAGAGAGAGAATTCTCCAGCTAGAATTCATTTGCATATCCACAGTCAGGGTTCTCTACAACTTATAGTTGGGTCACAGGCAACGGAAGGCTAGAGTCAACACAAAAGGAAGTGCTCTAGATTTAGTGTCTAAATAATGTGTAGTTTCCCCCTGGAGACATCCCATGCTGCTTTTAATTTCAAGTTTGCTTACAGAAGATCAGAATCTAATACTGTTCTACTTTCTTTTCTTTCATATTCAGGTTTTTAAATAGTTGCTTAAAAATGGTTTGGGTAGTGAGGCTTTCTGAATTTAAGTCCCAGTGATTACATATTAGGCTTAATCTGTTCATGTATTTTGTAGACATGATTTGAAATATCTTTTTTTAATTTTTTTTTTAAAGATTTTATTTATTAGAGCAAGCCAGAGGGAGAGCATAAGGGGAGGGGCAGAGGCAGAAGCAGACTCCCCACTTAGCAGGGAGTCCAATGCCGGGCTCAGTCCCAGGACTCCAGAATAATGCCCTGAGATGCTCAACCGACTGAGCCACCCAGATGCCCCTTAAAGCTGATGTACTTAAAAGCATTTTCTACTTTGAGTATCTATTCTGAGGATGATAGCTACTGAGCTTCAGCCCTTCAGACAAGTTGTCAGACTTGCAGTACTCCTGCATTCCTAGCATCTGACTTGAAGAAAGAATCAAGGGTTTAGAAGTCTGTAGAACCTTAAACTCTGTAAGAGTGCTGCTCTAACTTGTATTTTCCTTAGAGTTAACTTCCCTCCCTCCTTCTAATATCAGAGAGAGAAATGCTATATAGCCACAGTTTTTTATTCCTTTTATCTATTAAAAAGAAAATTCAACTGAGTAAATTTTAAAGATCTTAACTGGCTTTATTCAAGAAGTCATGAGTAAGGCGGCATCCCATCTAGCAGAGAAGGGAACTCCAAGGAACTGTACAAGATGAAAAGACTTTTATAGGCAGAAGAGAGTGGGACAGGGAAGTTATACTAGTAATGAGTGGATTGGTTGTGAGAAGATCACTTTCCTGTGGGGGACGGCAGGGGTCTGTCAGGCAGATTACCTCACCAGTGTTGACCAGGTAATTCCTGACTGACTGGTTTAAGATTCCATTTCTGGGAGAGGCCAGAACTGTAATTATGTCTCAATTTGGTGATGCTGGGCTTAGCATAAGTGACTTCATTTTGTGCCTTTTGGCTTGTGTTTTTCAACAGATCTTATTCTTTGGAGAGGTGGGATTGGTGTGGTATGGTGATGAAAAAGTTAAAATGGAAGTTTACTTTTTCAGAGAAACTGGAACACCTTTGGAACTAAAGGGCTCTTAGATATCCTGAAGACCCAGCAGCCATTGAGAGTCCTTATAACCTTCAGTTAAATGTGTGAGGGGTGGGCTGCCACGCAGGGAGAGCTCTGATTGGGGTGTGTCCATTGGAGAATAGCAGGAATGCTAGAGTGGAGAGAAGGTACGAATGCAGCCTCGACATGTGTAGTGTGCCATGATTTCTGGCCACAGCTCATGTTAAGATGGGGACTGGCAGACTGCCTGGCTTTAGTGAGACTCTTCACCTCACCCTCATTTGAATAGTGTCTTGGTCAGTTCTGGTGGAATCTGCCTGCCATTAGTCTCCACCCTTCCTCTACTGGGAGGGAAAAGGATACATTTGCTTTCCAGCTGATATAACTCACCCTGCCTCTTTGACTTCTTTCCTTCTTTCTTAGTGGCAGTACCGTACAACGTTGCCTAGGCTTCCCTATTTGGGACCTCTGGGTCGTGTGTCCCATGAATGGTGGGAGTTAACTTTTTGGCATCTAACCTGAACAGGTATGATATTACATTTACATTATTTGTTATACTTATTTTAGAGCTTTAAAAAATTCCAATGTCGGGGCATCTGGGTGGCACAGTTGGTTAAGCATCGGACTTGGTTTCAGCTCAGGGCGTGATCTCAGGGTCCTGAGATTGATCCCTGAGTCGGGCTCTGCGCTGAGCACAGTCTGCTTGGGTTTGTCTCTCTCCTACCCCTCCCGCTCGTGTTGTCTCTCTCTCTCTCTATCTCTCTCTCTCTCAAATAATAATTTTTTTTAAGTTCCAGTGTGGAGACAGTTTATCATTTACCAGACTGCATTTCTTTTACTTTGACATCTTGTTTCAGGAAGTGGTTAGGAAGAAATTGTTTCGGAATATAAATCCAGCCATATGAAGCACCTCAGTTCCCCATGGTTCCTATAAATGTACTTGAGAGTACGTTTGTGACTGCCTCACGGAATTGTATACAATAACTAATAGGACCCTCTCCGATCTGATGAAACTGTTTCAACTGTCACTGCCAAAGCTTCCCAGCTTCTCAGAGAACGATTTTAAGATTTGATTGATGTTTCATCATTTCACCTTATTCAGGCAGGGAATCTGTAAGAGCTATTCCGGTTGATCAGTGCCCTCAGTTTCCGGTCCTTAGTGTTCCTTATGTTATTGACAGTATTGCATGTTTTGATTTGAACGTTCCTTTGCTCCTGTACTCACTTCTTTCCTTGTAGGCCAGTGAATGTGAAACCATTAACTGAACCTCCACTTTAATGGGTTGCAGAGAACCTAGTATAGTGTTTGCGCACCCCTGGCCTGCCAAGACAAATGGCTGCAGGTATTTTGAAGTAGTTATGGTGCAGTGTCATCCTGCTGTAGTATCTAATGAAAAATTCAGACGTTAAGTAGCATCTAAAGTTAGCAGTTGGGACGCCTGGGTGGCTCAGTCGGTTAAGTGTCTGCCCTCAGCTCAGGTTGTGATCCTGGGGTCCTGGGGTCAATTCCCGCCTACATCAGGCTCTGCTCAGCAGGGAGTCTGCTTCTGCCTCTGCACCTTCACCTGCTTGCGCTCGCTCTCTTGCTCTCTGACAAATAAATAAATAAAATCTTAAAAAAAAATAAAGTTTGTTGTTAAAGAACCAGTATTTTTATTGTGTTATCAAGAATGAAAGAAGATGGGGCACCTGGGTGGCTCAGTCGGTGAAGTGTCTGCCTTCAGCTCAGGTCACGATCCCAGGGCCCCGAGATGGAGCCTTGCATGGGGCTCCCTGCTCAGTGGGGAGCCTGCTTCTGCTTCTCCCTCTTCCTCTCCCTGTGCCCTTCCCCACTCATGCACACGCAGGCTCACTCCCTCTCACTCTCTGTATCTCAAATAAATAACTTCTTTAAAAAAAAAAAAAAGAATGAAAGAAGACAGAAGTTAAGCTGGTAATGAAACAAAGAATGGCCATAAATTGAGATGTTCAGTTGAACATCTCCTAGTGAAATATTCCAGAATTGTTTAGACCTGCACTGTACGATAAAACTTCTGTGATAATGGAAATGTTCCTTATCCACACTGTCCAGTATGGTAGGTGCCAGCCACAGGTGGCTGTCAGGCGCTTAAAATGTAGGTAGTGTGGCTGAGGAACTGTATTTGACTTCATTTAGTTTCATTTAAATAGCCACCTGTGCTTAGTCACCACCGTACAGTATATGTACACCGTCCAAGCAGTAGTTTACTGAGCCCTCATGTGGAGCACACGCGGTTGGAATTGGAGATTCAGGGATGGAGGAGAGACTGCCTTCAAGGAGAACTTTCCTCGTCCTCTGTCCCCCTTTGGGTGGCAGGCAGATGTGCAGCAAGTCACGGTTCAGTGTGATGAAAGGGGGCCCTGGGACCCAGATGCTTTGGAGTGTGGGGAGTGGTGTCCAGAAAGACAGGCTCTCCAGATCGCCTAGACGTTGCCCTCTCCCAGATGAGCAGCCTCCTGGTACAGGAAGGGGGTGGGACCCTGGGGGAGGAGTGGCAAGCACACCCGAGATACAGGGCATATGGGGGTAGAAATGATGCGTGTTCTAGAGAAATAGCATAAGGCTAGACTAGATACCTACCTCGCATGGTTGTCCAGAGTTCCCGTGGCAGGCTGGGCTTTAGCTCTTGGCGCCAGTTCCAGCCTTGGTGGATTCATGCTGTCGGGCCCTGTGGGCATCCCAGCTGTCTTGGCCCCAGACACCTCCTCTTGTTCCCTCTGGTGGTTCGACTGCTCCTCAGACCTGACCCTTCATTTTTTTTTTTTTTTTTAATGATTTTTTATTATATTATGTTAGTCACCGTACAGTACATCCCCGGTTTCCGATGTAAGGCTCATGATTCATTAGTTGTGTATAACACCCAGTGCACCATGCAATACGTGCCCTCTTTACTACCCATCACCGGTCTATCCCATTCCCCCACCCCCCAGGAAAGACTTTTATTTTTATTTATTTATTTTTAAAGATTTTATTTATTTATTTGACAGAGAGAGAGACAACTGACGAGAGAGGGGACACAAGCAGGGGCAGTGGGAGAGGAAGAAGCAGGGTC
>NW_024423786.1:2726795-2782319 GCF_017311325.1 Ursus maritimus
TTTTGGGTTTCCATATAGAGTATCATGTCATCTACGAAGAGACATTTGACTTCTTCTTTGCCAATTTGAATACCTTTGATCCCTTTTTGTTGTCTGATTGCTGTTGCAAGGACTTCTAGTACTATGTTGAATAATAATAGTAGTGAGAGTGGCATCCTTGTCGTGTTCTGATCTTAGGGAAAGGCTTCCAGCTTTTCCCCATTGAGAATAATATTTGCAGTAGGCTTTTTCATAGATGGCTTTTTATAAGGTTTGAGAAATGTACCTTCTATTCCTACACTCTGAAGAGGTTTTAATCCAGGAAAGGATGCTGTATTTTGTCAAATGCTTTTCGGCATCGATTGAGAGGATCATATGGTTCCTGAGTCTTTTCTTGTTGATATGATGTATCACGCTGATTGATTTGCGGAGAATAATGAGAACCACGCTTGCATCCCAGGTATGAATCCCACTTGATCGTGATGGATAATCCTTTTAATGTATTGTTGGATTCTATTAGCAAGTATCTTGTTGAGGATTTTGGGCGTCCATATTCATTAGGAGATCGGTCTGTAATTCTCCTTTTTGATGGGGTCTTTGCCTGGTTTGGGGATCAAGGTAATATTGGCCTCATAGAATGAGTTTGGTAGCTTTCCTTCTGTTTCTATTTTTGAAATAGCTTTAGGAGAATAGGTATTATTTCTTCTTTGAATGTTTGGTAAATTCCCCAGGAAAACTAGGCGTCCGGGCCTGGAGTTTTGTTATTTGGAAGGTTGTTTATCACTGACTCAATTTCTTCATAATTAATTGGCCTGTTTAAGAATCAATTTCTTCGGTTTTCAATCTTGGTAGTTTATAGGTTTCAGGGAAGGATTCCATCTCTTCAGATTGCTTAGTTTATTGGCATATAGCTGTTGATAAAAATTTCTAATAATCCCTTCCAATTTCAATGGTGCTCGTCGTGACCTCTCCTTTTTCATTCATAATTTTGTAATCTGGGTCCTTTCTCTTTTCTTTTGGATAGAGATGCGCAGTGGTCTGTCAATTTTATTGATTCTCTCAAAGAACCAGCTTCTAGTCCTGTTGATCTGCTCTACTGTACTTCTGGTTTCTGCTTGATTGATTTCAGCTCTAATTTTGGTCAACTGCTTCCTGTGCGTGGATTAGGCCTGTCCCTCTGTTGCTGTTCCAGCTTCTTGAGTGAGAATATAAAAACTGCATTTTAGATTTTTCTATTCTTTTGAGTGAGGCTTGGATGGCTATGTATTTCCCCCTTAGGACTGCTACTTTGCAGTATCCCTTAGGTTTTTGGACTGTTGTATTTTCATTCTCACATTGGTCTCCATAAATTGTTATTTGATTTTTGATTTCTAGTTGCTCAGTCTGAGCAGGATGGTTCTTAGTCTCCAAGTGTTTGAGTTTCTTCCAAATTTTCCTTGTGGTTGGAGTTCCAATTTCAGAGCGTTGTGGTCTGAGAGTATACGGGGATAATTTCAATCTTTTGGTATCGGTTGAGACCTGTTTTGTGTCCCAGAACATGGTCTATTCTTGGGAAATGTTCCATGGGCATTAGAATAGAATGGTATTCTTTGGTTCTGGGGTGTAGTGTTCTATATATATATCTATGAGGTCCAACTGGGTACAGTATGGCATTCAAAGCCTTTGATTCTTTGCTTAGTTTTTGCCAGGGTGTTCTGTCTATTTCTGATAGTGGAGTGTTAGGGTCCCTACTATTAATGTATTTTTATCTATGTGTCTCTTTATTCTGGTTAAGAGTTGGCTTGTGTATCTTGCTGCTCCCATTGGGGGCATATATATTTATAATTGTCATATCCACTTGTTGAATACTTCCCTTAAGAATAATATAGTGCCCTTCTGCATCTCTAACTATAGTCTGTAGTTTAAAATCAATTTATCTGAAATGTGAGAATTGCTACCCCAGCTTTCTTTTGAGGTCCATTTCGTGTAAGATGGTACTCCATCCCCTTACACTCTCAGTCTGAATGCATCTTTGGGTTTTGAAATGGAGTCTCTTGTGAAGACAGCAAATGGATCGGTCATTTCTTTTTATCAATCTGCAACCCTGTGGCGTTTTTATGGGATGGTTCAAACCATTTTATTAAGACTGATTACTGAGAATATGATTTTAATATTTGCCATGTTGCCAGTAAAGTCTTTGTTTGTATTGGCTGTGACTTTTTCTGTTCTGTATCACTCTTGGGGCCTTTTTTACTTTTATAGAACCCCCGTAATATCTCCTGTAGGGCTGGTTTCGTGGTTACAAATTGGTTAGTGACTGGCGATTCTGAAATGTCTTTATTTCTCCATCAATTCTGAATGACAGCCTTGCTGGATAAAGGATCCTTGGCTGCATGTTTCTCTCTCTGAAAGAGCTTTAAATATGCTCCCCCAACCCTTTCTCTCATTCCAGGTCTGTGTAGACAGGTCTGATTGCGTACATTCCTGATGCTTTTTGCCTTGGTACGTGAGAAATTTCTTGCCCTGGCCGCTTCTCAATACTGTATCCTTGCATTTAATATTTGCGAATTTCAATATGACGTGACGATGGCTAGGTTTGTCATGGTTGAGCTTGAGGCTCCTTCTCTGCCTCTTGGACACGAATGTTTGTTTCCTTGCTAGATTAGGGAAGTTTTCAGCTACAATTTGTTCAAATATCTCTTTAGACCTCTGTTTTTCTCCACTCCCCTCGGGATGCCGATGATTCTAACATTGGACGTTTCATTGAGTCCAGTAATCTCCCGTAACCTGACATTGTGGGGCGTGGATTTTTAAGACCATCTTCTATTTTTCATTTTTCCTCTCTATTAACCCATCCTCAATTATTAACCCCGTTCCTCTGCTTCGCAATCCTGGCCGTCAGAGCCTCTAGTTTTTGCCTGCATTTGGCTCATAGAATTTTTAATTTCTGTCAGATTCGCCTCTCATTTCTGTCCTTAGATTCTATATTCTCAATGTCTTCGTTAATAGATTTTTTCAATTCTACTCATCATTTTGACCATCGTTACTCTGAATTCCATTTCTGATAATTTGGTTACATCCATATCCATTATTTCTGTGGCAGAGGCCACAGACTCACTGTCTTTTTCTTTGCTGGGGCTTCTCCTTCTTGTCATTCTGATGAAGAGAGGTTGCGCGGGGTTTCCAGAGCCCAAATTATTGACTGGGTCCCAGGCCGTGCCCCTTGTTTTATAGGGATCTTAGGGATGTGGGCTTCTTCTTTAAAGATTTTATTTTATTTATTTATGTGGCAGCCAACCAGCGAGAGAGAGGGAACAGAAGCAGGGGAGTGGGAGAGGAAGAAGCAGGCTCCCAGCGAGGAGCCCGATGAGGGACTCCTTTCCGAACGCTCGGGATCACGCCTAAGCCGAAGGCAGGCGCTCAATGACTGCGCCACCCAGGCACCCGGGTGTGGGCTTCTTGATTTTTCAGCCTGCCTTCTGTGTTCTGGGGGAGGGCCTGCCGCGCGATACTCAGGCAGCCCTGTTTGGGTAGAGTCTCCTTGTCCCCTGCGAGGGGGGATGGGGATGGGCACTCCCTGAGCCGGTATTTCCAGGCTTTGTTCTCTGGCGGCTTTCCCTGGCGGTTTGCTGTGCCTCTTCTGAGAGTCAGAGCAGCAGCGGCCGATTTCAGCCTCTGTCACAGAACAGAGGGATTGCGGCCCGTTCTCTACCTGTTCTGGCCACTTTAACTCTGTTTCTGTTGGTGCTGCTCAACCCTGCAGCGTCCGGGATGTGCGCCCCACACCCGGCGTCCCAGCCCTCACTTCCAGGGCCGGCGTCTCTGTCCTTTGTGTTTCTAATGCCGCCAGCCGGCCAGCCGCCGCGTTCCCGGATCTCCCGGTCTCAGTCTGGATCCAGTGAGCGCACCGGGATTCCGGTGATCCGCGAGATGCCTGGTCGCGTGCACCCGGCTCACGGTCTCAGTCTGCTGTTTTGCGGGTGCCGACTCTCGAGCGCCCGCCGCTCCCCGTGCAAGTGGCTGCCGCTTCCCGGCACCAGAAGCGCGGCGGCTCCCTCCCCCTCCGTTTATCTTCCGATATCTGTGCACAGTTTCATGGCTCCCCGCTTCGTACCTCAATACTCAGCGCTGGAGATGTTCATTTGTAGAGATCCAGATGCGTCTTCCTGCGTCTCAGGCTGGTTCCGTGGTTGTTTAGGCTGGTCTGGTACCGATCCAGCTCGACTCGGAGGACCGGCTGAAAACGGTGTCTCCTACTGCTCCGCCATCTTAACTCCAGACCTGACCCTTCAAAGTGTGCTCTTTCTCATATCAGTCCTTTAACATTTCCCCCTGGGCTTCCTGAGAACTTCTCTGAAGCTTGTAAGAGATGGAAAACAAGTAAAACATCCTAACCAATTAATTTTGACACATTGGACGCTGCTTCTTAGGCATTGCGTATACAGCTGTTCAGTCTTGCTTTTGAAAATGTTCCAGTATTACTTACTGCTGGTAGTGTTCTCTCCCTTAACGTACTGTTATTTATACTGCTCTGTGGAATGATTAGGTCTTCTTGCCTACCAGACAGCAAACCTCTAGAAGGCAAGGCCAGCCATCTCTGATTATTCTTTGTACTGCCCTGTGTGTCCAGTGAACGCTGACATTCCCATTTTAGCACAGGCATCTAGACTGAAGTCATAAAATCTAGCACAAACAAGCATTCCTCAGTTAGCAGTGAAATTTGAGATATGTCTAAATACAGTGTATCTTTAAAAAATAAGGGTGCCTGGCTGGCTTAATTGGTAGAGCACATGACTCTTGATCTCAAGGTTGTGAATTCAAGCCCCACATTGGGGGTAGATTTTACTTAGAATTTTTATTTTACTTACTTTTTAAATATTGTATTTATTTATGTATTTGTCAGAGAGCACGCACAAGCAGGGGGAGCGTCAGGCAGAGGGAGACGGAGAAGCAGGCTCCCTGCTGAACAAGGATCCTGATGGGGGACTCGATCCCAGAACCTTGAGATTATGACCTGAGCCGGAGGCAGACGCTTAACCAACTGAGCCACACAGGCATCCCTTTACTTAAAATTTTTTTTTAAAAGATTTGACTGTAATATTTCTCCAGGCCCTCTAGGAGGAAAGGGGAATATGATAAAATTCAACTGAGCTCATATTATTCCTTGACTTGGAAATACGTGTTCCTGACCACATCCTTGATTCTGTTAAACCAGTGGCTCTTGAACTTTCCAGAGTACAAACTGCTTCATGGGGCGCATGGGTGGCACAGCGGTTAAGTGTCTGCCTTCGGCTCAGGGCGTGATCCCGGCGTTGTGGGATCGAGCCCCACATCGGGCTCCTCCGCTATGAGCCTGCTTCTTCCTCTCCCACTCCCCCTGCTTGTGTTCCCTCTCTCGCTGGCTGTCTCTATCTCTGTCAAATAAATAAATAAAATCTTAAAAAAAAAAAAAAAAAGTACGAACTGCTTCGGCACCGCAAGAAATTCCACAGGCCCTGCCCACTACCCCCAGCCATCCGTGTCCCAGGTGTGGGCTTCCTCTTTGGGCAGATTCCACTCTGGGTTGGTCACAGCTTACTCCTACCCACAGTATCTCTTCATTTACTGGGTGGATGTAATGGAAACTGGTGGAAGGAAGGCTGGAGTCTCTCTTGGGCCCTAGGGAGGCTAGAGGAGGCTTCCTGCTGAAGGGAAGGGACCTGAAAGGGAAAGGAAAAACTGAACTACAGACTCTGGTGCCCTGGGAGCAGAGAACCTAGATTTAAGGTTTTAGCATTATTCTGAAATACACTTGTGTTGAATGAAGTGTATTAAGAACTTAGCCAGTTGAAGGGCAGGGAAGGTGTTCCAGACCAGGCAAGTGACTTTATTCAATAAAAACAAGACAAAAGCTAGTTAAAAGTAAAAAGGTAGCTTACTTGCCTAAATGCGTGTTGTGCATTCAGAGATAGTGATTGTCCATACCGACTGGTTCCTAAATTCTGCTTTCCATTCTAATCCTGTTGTCTTGAGTTTCTAGAACACCAGCACTATGCTGAGCTCCCCCAAAGTGACTTCATGATTCTACACAAAGGGCTTTGGTCATAGGCCTCCCACTCATCCCCTTCTCTCCTCCTTCCCAAGCTGGCAGTCTTTCCACTCCTGCCCCTGCCCAGGGTGAGCCTCCCGCTCTCTCAGCCTCGCGTCCCCTCCCGGAAGCGTGCGGCTGTGGCCTACATTCTTCTGCCGTTCACTTTCCCGTACCTGCACCTGGTTCTGGCACCATCTGATCATGGGGTTTCCAAACAACTCCAGTTTCCATCTTTCTCATTTCCCTATTGGAGGGACATTTTTGCTACTGTTTGAAATTACGGCTTCAGTTTTAATTTTGGAGCTTTCAAAACATCATTCGAGGTGTTATTTTCTTGCCTTTCTCCTGGGCCTAGACTTTTGAAGGCATTTTTATTTTTAACTCAGGCAATCTGTTACGCCCCTGTCCTTTATCCTCTTTTTTTTTTTTTTTTAATTTTTTTTAGTAGAGTATTTCCTGGATTTGCGAACCCGTGGATTGTTAAAGTAGTCACGCTCCAGCTCCCATCCCCAAAGGACACACTTACACTGTCCCATAAGTAACACTAAGTTATCTTCATCTTCATGCATACCCAAATGAGATGATACAGATAATATGCTTAGCCTGATGACAAGCACACAGTGAGTTTTCGAGAGATGCCCTTGGTAACGTTTCATCTTAGGCCTTTGTGTAACTAGTCTTCCTTCGCTTGTTATTTGGGGTTCCTGTGCTCAGGAAGTAAACCTACCTTCTGCAGACTTCCTTACTTCCACTAGAGGTGCTGTGGAGAACTGTTTTTATTTACCTTTATGACCTTTTATGGCTGTCTCCTGCTGCTCTAGAACCCTTGTATAGTGCCTTTTAGCCATTGGAATTGGCTGGGTGATATTATTTGTTGAAGGTTCTGCTCTTGGCGGGGGGCACCTGGGTGGCTCAGTCGTTAAGTGTATGCCTTCGGCTCAGGTCATGATCCCAGAGTCCTGGGATCAAGCCCCACATCGGGCTCCCTGCTCTGTTGGGAGCCTGCTTCTTCCTCTCCCACTCCCCCTGCTTGTGTTCCCTCTCTCGCTGGCTGTCTCTCTCTGTCAAATAAATAAATAAAATTTTATAAGGAAAAAGAAAAAGTTCTGCTCTTGGGGCACGTGGGTGGCTCAGACAGCAGAGCATGTGACTCTTGATCTTGGGATCATGAGTTTGAGAGTAGAGTTTACTTTAAAAAAGAAAGAAAATGCTTGCTCGCTTTCTCTCTCTCTCTCTCTTTTTTTTTTAACATTTTAGTTATTTATTTATTTATTTGACAGAGATAGCTAGAGAGGGAACACAGCAGAGGGGGAGTGGGAGAGAAAGAAGCAGGCTCTTCGCTGAGCAGGGAGCCCGATGCGGGGCTTGATCCCGGGACGCTGAAATCATGACCTGAGCCAAAGGTAGATGCTTAACAACTGAGTCACCCAGGCGCCCCAGAAAATTCTCTTGTTCCAACTTTTCTCTTTCCATCTTGAGCTGCTCTGTTGTGGGGATCCAAATTCATATTATCCCTCTCTCTTTCTCTCTGAATCTGATCTTAAAACAAATTACTTCTGGGGCACCTGGCTGTCTCAGGGGGTAAAACATGACTCTCGATCTCAGGGTCATGGGTTCAAACCCCATGTTGGGCAGAGCCTCTTTAAAAAAAAAAAAAAAGTACTTCTGGGATGCCTGGCTGGCTCAGTCAGTTAAGTGGCTGCCTTCAGCTCAGGTCATGATCTCAGGGTCCTGGGATCAAGCCTCTCGACAGGCTCCCTGCTCAAGAGGGAGCCTCCTGCTTCTCCCTCTGCCCTTCTCCCTGCTCAATCTCTTCCTCTCTTTCTCTCAAATACATAAAATCTTTAAAAAAAAAAAAAAAAAGGTTATTATCAAAGTCATAACATAGTTTTGTTTTTTGGGTTTGTTTTTTTTTTTTTTAAGATTTTATTTATTTGACAGAGAGCCCGTGAGAGAGGGAACACAAGCAGGGGGAGTGCGAGAGGAAGAAGCAGGCTCCCAGCAGAGCAGGGAGCCTGATGTGGGGCTCGATCCCAGGACCCTGGGATCACACCCTGAGCCAAAGGCAGACGCTTAACAACTGAGCCACCCAGGTGCCCCAATAACCTAGTTTTTTATTTAGGATTCCTTTTTAGAAGGTATGTGCCAGATGTTTCTAACCTAAGATTTCTATCATGACAAAACTAACAGTATGTTTGCCCTCAAACCAAAGGCTGATTATCACAGATAACCAGAGATGATTATCAAGCCTGAATCTGGGACACATTTGCCATAAAAGTTTGTCACAGTATTTTTATTAATGAAAATAAATTTATACATTCTTGATGTTTTTTCCCATAGATATTCCTAATTTGTTAAAAATACAAATTGCATTTACAGTAGTTTATTATGGAAAATCTCAAATATGTGCAAAAGTAGTGTGAACAGTGCTGTGCACCCGTCCCTCAGCCTGTTACCAGCTCGTGCGCGTCTTGTTTTGGCTGTGCACTCCATCTCACCCTGTGGATTATTTTGAAGCATGACTTGGCTTTTTGATCTTGTGATCAACCCAACATAATGGCTGAGATGAAGCGCTCTGTAATTGGTCCTGGGCTCCCATCTCACATCTTGAGTATTTTTACAAATCCAGTGACCACCTACAAACTTCTGTTTCCTCATCTGTTAAATGAGAATTTGACCTTATGGGTTCGCTGTGAAGCTTTAACGCGTGACCTGTAGTGTAGTGTGCCTGGCGCAGAGTGCACTTAGGAAGTGGTCTTTATTTCTCCCTCTTTCTTCAGCTCTGCTCTTTCACTCTTTAGGCCCTAATCAGATTCCTCAGTTTGAAAAGTTCTAAAGAATCTACCTACAGCAAACGTTACTGTTCAGCTTGGCGACCAGCCCAGTGCTGGTAGTAGATGCCTTCCCAGTCCCTCCCCTGTGACCTTCTCCAAAGCCTTATCAGCATGTGTTGCTTGCCTACCTCACTCTGTGCCTTGAGTTCATTGGTTTTGAGGACAAGATGACTGCTGGGTGGTGGTGGTCGTGGTCATCTTCTTCTTTTTCTTCTTCTTTTTTTTTTTTTAAGATTCAGTTTATTTGAGAGAGAGAGTGTGTGTGTGTGTGTGTGTGTAAACTAGGGGAGGGGCAGAGGGAGAGGGAGAAGCAGGCCTCCTGGCTGAGCAGGCAACCAGATGCGGGGGATGCGGGGGCTTGATCCCAGGACACTGGTATCATGAGCCTGAGTGGAAGGCAGATCCTTAACCGACTGAGCCACCCAGGTGCCCCTGCTGGGTTTTCTTTAATGGTCAGGTACAGAGCACAGAGTCTTGGAAGAAAATGGGATGGAGAGGTTCCATGCTGGTTATAGTTAGAATAGTACTTTTGAATCTGCTCAGAAGCCTGCAACTTCTGAAATTTATGTCCCCGTGATGCTGCCTTCTCAATACTATATTTAGACTATGTACCCAGTAAATCACATTATGGTAGGTAAAATAGGTAAAGACCGTGAGACAACTGAGAGATACCTGGTTGAAATGTTTGACCTCTGCTGATTTAAGAGGTGCCCATGGAACCAGTTGACCCTCTTTTCTAGCTATATGATTCACAGTGATTTGTGCTAATGATAGCTGGGGTATGGCGAAATGGAAATACTAGTTCACTGATGGTGTGGGTGTTAATAAAGCTGTTCTGGAAAATAATTTTGTGGGTATATTTCAAGGGCCTTTAAAATATTCATACTATTTTGCTGAGTGATAACACATTTGTGTGTCTGATCAGATTACACACATAATTTAATTGTATGCTTAATAATAGTGGGATTATCCATATGCTGCAGTATCATGCAACCTTAATGTCAGTAGCACAGAATGATAGTTAATATAGAAAAAACAGGATGCAACAGTATAATCTCAGCCATTTGAAGGAAAATTAGAAGTTGGAATTGTGGGTGCTTTTTTGTCTTTGCTTCATTCTTTTGTGTACCTTTCTGAATTTTCTATAATTCAGTACTTGAATTGGGGGTGGGGGAGAGACAGGGTAGCAGAAAAGTCAATTGCTTGATTAGGATCTAGGTATTAGAGAGGTAGGCAACTTGGCAACACCAAGCAAATAAAAATGTTTAATGGGCTCTAGAAAACCAGTTGGTTTAACTGCCCCAGCCTTGCACCTCTAACATTCCTGCCATCACTGTATCAGACGTACATGTAAATCAGAACAGCATTTAGGGACCTCAAGTCAGTAGTTTCCAAACCTGGTGTGTGTGCCTCAGTTGCCAGAGGGAACTTTTCAGAATGCCTGATTGAGGACTGATCCCCAGTTCTGGTGATTTAGAATCCTCTTTGAGGTGAGAGCTGGTATACAGAATGGCCTGATGGTTGAGTATTGGGGCCTGGGCTGACACATCTGACAATTCCAGCTGTGCCACTCAATTGTGGCATGATCTTGGACATGATACAACACCTGGTTCACCTTCGTTCCCTGTGTTTTTACACTGTTGTCTTGATGGCTTTGCAGACGCTTTGCTTTCAACTCCCTGATAGGCAACACGCTAGTCTCACCTCCACTTGAGCACAGGCATCTTGAGCTTGTGATCACCACACACAGTTGCCTTGGCCAGACTTTGCAATGGCCTGCTTCTCCAGTTTTTCCCATACCAGTTCTTTGTTCTCGCTGCCCTCCCCCTGACCATTCTCTGTTGGGCCCTTTCTGACCTCATTGGCCCTGCCCAGCCCAGACCCTTGGATATTATTTTCCTGACCTTTTTACCTACTTGGGTTTCTTTGTTGTGTCTGCCTTTATGGGCAGTTGGTTTCTCTGCTTCAGAGATGAAGAAAGTGATAACTCCAGGCTAACAGAAGAAAATTCTAGCTTTTGATTTATTATGCAAGGAAAAATTACCCTTGAGGGAAAGAATTGATTCAGCATATGGAATAGTTAGTATTGCTTGTTCTTCCAAGGAAATCGTTCCAAAGCACACTGATGAGGCTTGGTTTGAAAGCAGAAGGAAGGAAATGTGTTCTGAATACACCTTATTCTAAAAAGGTTTTTGGAAGATATCAGATGTAAATGGATTAATGGATGTTATTGAAAACATTCATTTCCAAGGAACACAGGGGCTAGGGACCTTATACAACTCTTTTTTTCCTCTTTGCCTGCTTCAGTTTCTCCTATAAAAGGAGTGATCTCTCCGTTAGAAACTGTTTTCCAGGGGCACCTGGGTGGCACAGCGGTTAAGCGTCTGCCTTCAGCTCAGGGCGTGATCCCAACGTTCTGGGATCGAGCCCCACATCAGGCTCCTCCACTATGAGCCTGCTTCTTCCTCTCCCACTCCCCCTGCTTGTGTTCCCTCTCTCGCTGGCTGTCTCTATCTCTGTCAAATAAATAAATAAAATCTTTAAAAAAAAAAAAAAAAGAAAGAAACTGTTTTCCAATTAGAAGTTTCTAGTTTGTAGGGTTGTTTGTTTTTTAAGTAAACTCTACACCCAACCTGGGGCTAGAACTCACAACCCTGAGATTGAGTCGCATGCTTCTCCTGAGCCAGCCAGGTGTCCCCTAAGTTTGTAGGATTTCAAAAAGTAATTTCAGTCTTCAGAAATCCATAAAGGTGATAATGGAAATCAGTAACAGACAAACCTGCAAGTGGAGATTTTAAAGCCATTGCAGCTTGGGCAGCTTCTTGTAGCAAAAGTTGTGCTCAGGTTTTGTTTTGTTTTGTTTCTTAGCTCTTTCTAGAAACAAGTGTTCCGTTCTTGATCCTGGAGAACAGTAAGTACAAAAACATAGCTCTGAACTTTGCCAGTTTAAAGCCCTCAGCATCCTGGTGAAACCACGTGTTGGGTTTCTTCAGATCCACTGTTGAGTACCATTTGTTGAATGTTCGACAGGCCCTAAGTGAAAATGAAAATCCTCATCCATGTGTAGTTCATCTTTCATGATGCATACGAACATTTTTGTAATGAGAAAACTTATTTGAAAAATCAGCGGATTAACATTTTTCTCCAAAATGGAAATAGCTTTTTCAGTTTAAGGGTAATGCATTCCTCCAAAGGTCACAATAAAAAAATATAAAGAAAACAAAGCTATTTGTAATTCCACCATCCGGGAAAAACCTGCTAATATTCTTTTCAGCTTCATTTTTGCATTTAAATCTTTACTCCTTTGGGAATCTGTTTTGGAGCATGAAGTGTAAGGATCTTAATTCTCAGAATTTTTCTGGCTGCTTTCACTTTGTGAATTTTTTTTCATCCTTTTGCTACTGAATTTTATAATGCCATATTTGTCCGTATTCATTTCTGGATTATTTTTCTGTTTAGTCTTATTCCAGCTCCATACTTTTAATACTGTATATTTATAACATACTTTCCAAGACTGTGAAGGCAAGTCCTCTGTCCTCTGGTCATTATTCTTTTGGGGGAGGAATGGGAGGGACTCTTGTGAATTTATTTTGATGAATAAAATTAGAATTATTTCAAGTTCCAAAAAAAGTCCTTGGGATTGTTTCAGCAGGGGAGAATTTACATCTTTGCGTTTAGTCTTCTATTGGAGATATTTCTTCATTTATTCAGATTTCCTTGGTCTCAGTAAGATTGTCGGTTTTAAATTGAAGTCCTGCACTGCTGGTAGCCACTGCGACAGTGGCTGCAGTGTGAATTTGGGAAATCCTTCAAGAAAGTGAAGTAGTGAAAGTCATGAAAATGTTTATACTTTTGATTCAGTAACCCCATTCCTAAACAATATCTGTAAGTTAAGTTCAACAAAACCCTTTTGGCTGTGTGAGAATTTGCCCTATGGTTAACTTTGTTTCTTGGGAACCCGATAAAGGCAGCTTCTGTTGCTGGGCACTGTGGCTTATGGTAAAATGTCTCCTGGTTGGTAATTGCATCTGGACAGGGAGAGGCTGTCAGTACCCGATGGAGCCCCATGCTTGGGCCTCACAGAGCACAGTGGCTCTTGTGCTGGATGTGTTCCTCACAAGGAGCCAGCAGAGCTCTTAAAAGAGATGATTGCATCCCCTCAACAATGAGGGTTTTAAGTCAGGGGTCGAACCCACACTGTCTCCCTATACCTGAGCCATCTGCTGTGTGCACTGTTGAAAGAACAGCCAGCAAGCTGCGTTCCTGTCCCAGTCCTCCTCAGTGGACATGTGCCAGGTATGGCCTGTGATGGTCTTGTGAGTCTGAATCTAAGAAGGTCATTACCCCCCCACACACACTCCATGGCTGTTGCTGGGTCCCAGGGAAATGATCCCACAAACTGAAGTTCAAGGATGTTCTTTACAGCATTACTTTCCCCAGATTTTTGGTATATTAAGTAAAAGGCAGAAATGGCTATTTAAACATTAATACACTCAAAGGAATATTTGATGTTAATACTATTAGCAGAAGCAAGTACTAGCGACAAGGACAAAGCCACAGTCACTATAGCCAGCCTCAACCTTCTAGAAGCTAGGTGGTTAAAAATGAAACAGGGATGTCTGGGTGGCTCATCAGTTAAGTGTCTGCCGTCGGCTCAGTTCATGATTCCCAGAGTCCAGGGATCAAGCCCCACATGGAGCTCCTTGCTCAGCGGGGAGCCTGCTTCTCCCTCCACCTGCGGCTCTCCCTGCTTGTGCGCGCTCACCCTCCCTCTCTCTCACAAATAAATAAATAAAAATCTTTTAAAAATAAAAAATAAATAAAAATGAAACTGAATAGTAGCTTTTCTGAGACCTAGTTCTGACTGCCTTGTTCTCCCAAACTGTAGAAGAGTAACAGCAGGCTTTACTGAACCCACTTCCTTACCTACCTTTTTTGTATGTGAACACTTATTTCCCCCAGCCCTGAAGGCAGGAGGTATTGACCCTTGCCTTATTACTCGTAGTCTCATGCCCTGGCTATTTCACTGTCGCCTGAGGATAAAGGGCCAGAGCTAAGGGTTCTTGGGTGTAGGTGTCAGTCTCAGAGGGCTCACACATTCAATCTTGAATGCCTGGTTCTTGAGCACAGGCCTCCCACTGGGGTTTCCACCTGTCTCGGGGGTGACCGTCCAGCGGTATCAGATAAGTTGCTAACATTGGGGTCCAGAATTTCGGACTCCTACTTTTCTGAAAGTCACTGGGTCAGGTTCAGGAGACTAAGGGATAATTAAGACAGGAACCCTGTCTTGATAAGTAAATAGGGGCAATTTCTGGAATAGAGATGAGCAAATATTAGTCATCTTACATATTGTCTGGTCAGGGGTAGGGAAGGCTGCGTGAAAGGTTTTCTAGGAAAGGGTGATCCCCAGAGCTACAGGTCAAGTATTATTCTCACACTAACCCAATATTTAATCATTCTCTGCTTGACACTGGAGATGCAGTAGGGAATAAAACTGTCTTGGTGGAGGTTATTCGAAAAGGGAGAAGACAAATGTAATAGATTCAGATGTCAGGTAGTGGTCAGTGCTCTGAAGAAAACTAAGGCAATGTAAAGGGATAGAGAGCAGATGGGGAGAGGGTGTGCTACTTTTAGATAAAGTGATCGCCTCTCTGAGGAAGTGCTGTGTGAGCAGAGACTTGAATGAAGCAGGACTGAGCTGTTGAATAAGTTGGAGCATTAATCCACACTGATCCAACATCCAGGAGGGGGAGTCTCTTCTTTTAGACTACTCCGAGGGGCGGGATGAGCCTGCCTCACTCTTTTGCCCAGTTTGGGTCCAGAGTTCTAATGACTGATGCTGCTCTCTGTCCAGTCCCCCTGGATGGCAGGGAAATAGCCAGCAGGAAGGCTCAGGGCTCAGTGCTCCTGGGGCTGTTGGCGATCCTGACGCTGGGGGACATCGTTTGCCTTGGTATTTCCGTCACACTCACAGTGCTTTCTCCTTTCTCCTTTCTCTATTTAGTTTGAAGGATGACCTCTAGGAAGAAAGTGTTGCTGAAGGTTATCATCCTGGGAGATTCTGGGTAAGTGGTTCTCACCATTTGAACTAACTTGTTGGCCTGGGTTCAGCGTGACCTCCTTGAAGCCGTTGCCCTTCATGCTGACCTTTGGCAATTCCTTCTCTAGTAGCGGTGGCAGTAGGGCCCTAAGTCTCCTCCTGTTTCGGGCACAGCAGAAATTTGAATGATTTCTTGCTCTGTAACCCTTCGTTCCCTGATCTTTGGCAAGATTTGGGGAAAGGGGTAGCTGTTTAAACTCAGTAGTTTCATGGAATTTTTCTGAGCTGGTTAGACAAGGGAGTTCTGTTTATGTCGATTTGGTGCCGCTGAGCTCATGCCTACCAGTTGGGTTGGGGTGTGCTGTGCCGTGTCCTCCCACTGCTGTGCCGTATTCGGGCACATGTTCAGAAGAACCTGGGGCTCGGGGCTGGATTTTGCTCCTAGGTCTGCCGCTAAGTAAGTAACCAGCTCTTCAGTAGCCGTTCCAGTTCTGTGGGAGGCTTTTCAGACTCAGCATCTGAAGTGACCTTACTTCTGGTGACTCTAGTATGCTGTTACGATTGAAAGGTACTGTTTTAGGCCCAAACTTGCCTGGAAAGTATCACTAGGCCTTTATTTGATCACGGACCTCCTGGCCTCTCCCCAGAAAATTCAGATCCAGGTGGCCGGGGTTGGAGAACACTGCCTTAAGCCATAACTGTACTTCCAGGTCCTCTGCATATGAGAATGAATGTGTTCCTTTGTGGGAAAGGAAGGCGTTCCCGTTGACTTTAAAGAAGGCTTTTGTATTAACTAATCTCATCACCAAAAAAATCCGCACATTGTCTCTTGCGGAGTTTTCTTACTGGAAAACATCTCTAGAGGCGCTTACTGTGAGGTAGATTCTGACTTGGTGGAATATTGATGCTTTCTCCACTTCAGATTTTAAGCTTTGAAGCAGCAGGTGGCTGACTGGTGTGTATGTCTGTTCACAGCCAGTGACTTCCTCCTGTGCGATTACTTTCTTGGACTGAATAGCAACCCCTAAATGGAGAGACACCCAAGACAGCAGAGATATTTTTGGAATGGTGGAGCGATCTTATTGCTGTAGCTCCTTTTAGAAGGAGAGTATTTGCTGACTTCTTTCTGGAAGGAAAAAAATAGTACTAGGTTCTACCATCTGAGTTGCTTGTACCAGAACTTACAAGCACCTTTTCAACATCTGGCCCACATCTGTACCCCATATTTTTATCCCAGGAGAAAATAAAACCTCGAACAAGTGCCGCTGGGCAGTTGGCTGGCACCACCGTCTCGTGATTACAGTTCCGTGTTCTTCTTTAAGATAGATATCTTCAGAGCTGCAAGTATCAGAATCTGTTTTCTGTCCCTTCCTAGTTGACCTATACTTGTGGTTTTTCTCCCAATTTCAGAGTTGGTAAGACATCACTCATGAACCAGTATGTGAACAAGAAATTCAGTAATCAGTACAAAGCTACAATAGGAGCAGACTTTCTGACAAAGGAGGTGATGGTGGATGACAGACTAGTCACAATGCAGGTAAGCACACGTCTCCACTTGGGCAACCAAAGCCTTGTTCATTCAGTCTGAACCCTTTTGTTCATGCCTAGGCATTTTCCCTCCCTGTTCTTCATTTCCCGCTATTCCCACTACCATATTCATGGATAATTGGCCAGAGGTAGGATTGCCAGATAAAATACAAGGACATCAAGTATGACCCAGATACTGCATGAGACATACTAGAAATTTTTCATTGTTTTTCCAAAGTTCAAATTTAATTGGAGTTCCTTTTTTTGTTGTTGTTTGGTTTGGTTTTTTTTGGTTTTTGCTGAATTTGACAAAATACAGGCCTCTGTCTTGCTGTGTCTCCCAGATGTCTAACTCATTCCTTTCTTAATATCCCTGCATAGTATTTTAGGCCAAAACGTCTTTGGGTCTCTCCTAGATTCTTACAGTAGCTGGTCTTACAGTTTCCCTATTTTTCTGGCTTCTTTTAATCTCTTCTATCTGTAGCCACCAAAGTTGTGTTTCTCTTAAGCCAGCCTAGCTTTTTTGTGTTATCACTTTAATCTTTTAAAGTTTTCCCTTGCAACAATTAGGCTAAAATACACATTCCTTCATATGATCTTTTGAAAGCCTTCGCATTCTGGCTACAAACAATTCTTCACTTTTTGTGTTTTGCCGGTCCTTCCGAACCGCGTGCTGCTCTCACAGGCCTGTCCTTACACCCGTCCGCTTCCGTTCCGGCCCCTTGTCCCATGTTTGTCTTCGTCCCGAAGTCTGCAGCTTTTAGCCCAGGTGTTGTCTTCTGAAACTCCTACCTCCACAGCAGTTGTTCCTTCCTATATTAAATGAGGTCCCTGGCAGACTAGGCCTCTAGAGACAAATACAGTTCTTATCCCACTGTAGTCGTAGCAGACACCAGGCTCGCCAAAATGTTTGAATGATCCAGGTGTTACAGGTAGAAGTTTTTACACACATGGACCTCAAGCTGTGACATGCTCGCAGAGGATAAGGACTCCTGACGCTTTTTTTTTTTTTTTTAAGATTTTATTTATTTATTAGAGAGAGACAGCCAGCCAGAGAGGGGACACAGCAGGGGGAGTGGGAGAGGAAGAAGCAGGCTTCCCGTGGAGGAGCCCGATGTGGGACTCGATCCCAGAATTCCGGGATCACGCCCTGAGCCAAAGGCAGACGCTTAACGACTGAGCCACCCAGGCGCCCCATCCTGATGCTTCTTGACTCACACATTCAGGGTGGAGTTGATATGGATTTCGCCTCCTACCTCCCCCACGCATACACATAGAGATGTTCAAAATATGACTACAGTTTTAATAAGCCAAGCTTGAGAGAAAAAGAAATTTCCAGGTTACAGGAAAGAAGAGGGAACCGAAAGCTAGTGATAAGCTCAGGGGCATCTGCCATGGTGCTTTGCAAGTTTATAACCAGGACTAGAGTTTCATCACTCACCAGGGGCAGGAGATGTGACTACAAAAGGTAGGGGAGCTAGAACTGAAGAGTCCCCTTGGGGGGACACACACACACATTCTCTCTCTCTCTCTCTCTCTCTCTCACTCTCTCACTCTCTCATTCTCTCACTCACTCTCATACACACCCAAGACCTTGGAAAGATGGACCAAAACAGGACCAAATACCCTCAACCTAAGGAAGTGGCAAAGCCCATGTGTGAAGTAGGCTTGAGGCTTTGGAGACTCTCAGTCCCACTGTGCTTCTCTCTGGGTTCTGAGCTTCTACTCTGCATGGGACAGAAATGGTGAAGCCTTTGACGTAAACCCATAAATCACTGTCATTCCTGACAAACGCAGAGAAAAAGACCATTCTATAGACTTGCCACCTCAAGACAGAAGATGAGCTCATAGCCACATGAGGAAATAATGTACCACAAAAAATGTTCACAATGACTAGAGATTTTTTTTTAAAAGGAATAGAAACCATCATGAAAAAGGATACTATAAAAAAATGAGGATATGGAGAACTTAGAACTTGAAGAAGTGAAAACGTGGTCATTGCGATAAACCAGATGAACAGTTAACCTGCAGATTAAACACAACTGAAGAAAACATTAAGCTGTGAGAAGTGAGCAAATGACCCAGAAGACTCAAAATTGCAGAACCCCAAAAGCAAAATTGTAAGAGCAACTAGAGAGAAAAGGAAGATTCCTTACAAAGGAACAACCGTTAGAGGAGTTCTCAGGGACGGCAGGAAGCAGAAGGGAACGGAATGCCTTCAGGATGCTGGCGTGAAGCACCACCTGCAGATGTTACATGGCACCAGCCAGACTAAAGGCTGCTTCGTGTCCCAGGAGAAACAGCCGTAGGGCCAGGCTGTGGCTTCGACAGCAGTGTGGGCTGACTCCAGAGTCTGAGGCCAGCTCCTTCTGGGTGTGGGGCCATTATCGGAGAGCCCCATGTACCCTACCAGGCCGGGACCCTGCAGCGCTGCACTGCTGGGGGGAACACCATCTGGAGAGCCACAGGTCACTGGAGTCGGAAAACAGTAGGGGAGAGGGCATGTTTCTGAAAGGCTGGAACAAAAGGCTGGCCCTCATGCTATTGCAGCCAGCCTGAAAGACTAGAAGTAAATGAAAACCATGATCTCTGGACAGAGGCATCATCATTCTAGATCTTGAGGAATCCTTGCGTATTTTTCACGGGCTTTTAGCAGTGTTAGTAAGATGATCCAGATAAGAAAACAAGGCAAGAACCAATGGAAAGCTCCTTGATCATTCAGAGTGGTTTTTATATTTAAAGAAATAAGGCACTCCTACATATCTGGAGAGAAGAAACTAAACAGGTGGTGTAGGTTAATAGAATTTCTAAAAATGAAATACAGTAACCAAAAGGTGGAAATCCAAGAATGTTTTTAGTAGCAGATAAGACATGCCAGAAGAGGGCTGAAAGGAAGAATGGTAGGAAAAAGAGGTACAAACAGGACTTAGTAGACAGGTCACACCTCCTTTTAATCTCAAAAGAAAGAAAATAGATCAAAGACGGTATTTGCCGAGAATTTTCCAGAATTGAGGTGGCACCAGTCCACAGATTAAGGAAGCCCAAATTCCAAGGTGGATAAATAAAAAAGAAATCTCGCCATACCATAATGAAATTGCAAAAACAAAAGGCATACTCGAAAGCATCCGGAGGAGAAAGATCACCTTAAAAAGGAACAGGAATGAGGCTGACAGTTGACTTCCAGCAGTAACAGTGGAAGTCAACAGGCGGTGGAATATATTCTGAGAGAAACCTGCAGCACAGTGTTATGTCCCTGCTAAAAATATCCTCGAAGAATGAAAGCGTACATCCTTAGGTTCTATGGCAAAAATTCTAAAAGATGTACTTCAGGCAGGATGAAAGTGACTCCATTTAGAAAGGTCTGAGGTAAGAAGATAAAGTGAGATAAACTTTAATTGTATGCATATATTTATTGTTAGAATGATGACCCTAATAGTAGGGGTATGTAACTTCCAAACTATCACAGAAAACCAGGATTAGACCTATGTAATTTAATGTGTTGGGGAAGATTAGTGGTTGCTGTGGATATTTAATTCCTTACATTGTTCAGGAAGAAGCTAGAAATCATCAGTATTAAACATTAGATGGAATCAAGTACGCAAGAAAAATTTAAAGGTAACTTACTATGAAGCTATGGTAATTTAAACAGTGTGATGTTGTCAGAGACATGCGGATCAAGGGAACAGAGGATACACAGACAGGGCACACCTGGTGGGTGGACACTGAGGAGAGAGGCGGCTTCCAGAAGAGTAGGGAAAGGGGGAGTTACACAGTAAATTGAGGGGGGAGTAACCAGAGGGTCCAAGACCTGAATGAAAAAAGTACAAAATGAAACTTAAGAAATGAAAATAATTGTTTTACCTTAGGTGTTTAAAATAGAGAAAGCACAAATCATAAAAGAGTAAAGATCCAATAGTAGACCACATTAAACATTTGAATAACAAGATTCCCAAATAACAAAAACCATAGACCAGAAAAAATGGTGATAATGCATAATAGTATCCAGTCACCAGCTCCCTGGATAACTGGACAAAAGACATCAACAGGCAACTATCAGAAGAAACCTTTCATGTCCCGCGGCTTGATTTCAGGGAATTACAAATTTAAAAAGGTGACGGGACAGGGTGGCACTGCTATAGACAAGGGGAACCAACCCTCCTTCCCTCCCTCCCCTCCCCTCCCCTCCCTTCCTCTCCCCTCCTCTCCCCTCCCTCTCCAGTGCTATCAAAAGATGCTCTTTGGAAAAATTCCCCAGCAGTTGGGTGGCTTAAAGAAACTCCCATGGTCATGTGACTCCAGATACTTGTGGGGCTGGTTGAATAAAGTGGATGTCAGCCCTGCGCGGTGGGGCTGTGTTGTGCTACCAGGGCCAGGAGAGTTGGCAGAAGGACTACAGCATCCTCTCATCAGGGCCTCTGGACAAACAGAATTGAGGCAGTTGAGCTACAGCTCTTAAATCGTGAGCGTTGGATTTGATCCCATGGAGGGCTAACAGCATGCTGGAAAAGCAGGGTCATTCAAGTGTCATTATATTGAGCCTGACTGTTCGGAGAGACTTTGTAAACTTGAAAATTTACATAAAAGCCTGTTGGAAATGGAAATAATTTCATGTGGGTGTATCACAGAGAGAGGCATCGTAGCTCTGCGTCACTTAAGAAACCTCAAATGTTTGCTGTTAAATGATCTTCCTGGAATAAGAGAAAAAGAAAACCTTGTCCAAGCCTTTGATGTAGCACCACCTTCTCTAGAACTAAAATTAGACTTGAAGTAAAACAGTAATATTCAGTAAGTGTCTTATTTCATATGGAAGCAGCCCAAGTGTCCATCTACAGGTGAATGGATAAAGATGTGGTACTCACCATAAAAAAGAATGAGATCTTGCTGTTTGCAACAACATGGATGGGCCTAGAGAGTATTATGCCCAGTGAATTCAGTCAGACAGAGACAGATACTATATGGTTTCTCTTACATGTGGAATCTAAAAACAAAGGAACAAACAACAACACAAATACAGACTCATCAGTACAGAGAACAAACTGGTGGTGCCCAGAGGGGTGGGGCGTGGGAAATGGGAGAAAGAGGAACAAACTTGTGGTTATCAAGTAAGTAAATCATGGATATGGGGGGGGAAGTGTCCTATTTCAATATAAAGTATCATTTACAATTATCATAAACAGCAACAGATATATTTATCATCAGTAGAACTAAGAGGTGGTCATACCACAACATTTTAAAGGCACAGAGTCCCTCATGTAGAAAGTAAATATTCAGACACGACACACTAAAGTTACTGAGTTGGAAGTGAGAGTTTATGTACATTTTAAGAAAAATGCAAACCACATAGCCTTTTAATTCTAACATATTCCTCATTTTATATAGATACCTTTTGACATAGCTGGAGTTCTTTAAAGTGATTTAAATGTATAACACAGATATTCTTTTTTTTTTTTAAGATTTTATTTGAGAGAGAGCACAAGTGAGAGAGAGAGAACACAAGCGGGGATGGGGAAGCAGGAGCAGAGGGAGAGGGAGAAGCAGACTCTGAGCTCAATCCCAGGACCCTGGGGTCATGACCTGAGCTGAGGGCAGACGCTTAACCAACTGAGCCACCCAGGTGCCCACATTTTACTTTAAAGTTAATAAAGCATGTTGCTGTAAATGTACAGACATGGGGGGGAAAGGGCTAACAAAATCAAGCTTTGGCTGGAATATAGGAGTAGAATATTCTCAAGCCGATGGTGGTAGTGTGTCAGTGCAGCCCTCTTCAGTAGAGACCACCATTGTGCTCTCCATCGTTGAGCACGCGCAGTTCTCTGTCTAGAGAGAGCCTAACTGAAACTTAGCTCTGGGTACAGGAAGAGGAGTGTAGGAAGAATGCTAATTGCTGCTGAGATGACCAGGGACTAGAGTGTGCATATTAAGACAGTAGAATGCTATGTAGCCATTAACTTTTGGAAAAGAAAAAAAGCAAGTTGCAAAAAGATGTATAGGATCATACTATTTGTGTAGACAATTAACTCTTCAGGAGCCGTTTACATCTGGGGAGGAAGGAAAGGGAATGCTGTGAGGAAGGGTTACGTTTCTTAAACAAAACAACAGACAGACAGCTGGGTGCCTGGGCGACTCAGTTGGTTAAGCGACTGCCTGCATCTCAGGTCATGATCCTGGAGTCTTGGAATCGAGTCCCGCATTGGACTCCCTGCCTGGCAGGGAGTCTGCTTCTCCCTCTGGCCCTCCCCTCTCTCATGCTCCCTCTGTCACATTCTCTCTCTCTCTCAAATAAATAAGTAAAATCTTTTTTAAAATTTAAAAAAACAAAACCAAAAAAAAAACACCTGACTTAACAGTGGCAGTGTTAGAACATTTGTCACATTGGAGGACGGGTAAATATATTGGTGTGCTTTAGAAAATAAAATATTTCAATTAAAATATTACAAATTTTAAAAGAACACAGTCATAGGACTGTACTTTCCTAGATGTGAAGAAAATTTTTGAGAGTTGCTAAGAATAACTGTGTAGTTTTTCAATTTGCCTTCTTAATGCCTTGCTTTGCCTTCTCTGTGTATTTGAGTTGCAAGTGCCCGTTTGGTTCCATCAAGAGTCCTAGAGTTCTTACGTAATCTCCTCTTGGGATTCTGTCCCAAACAAGCAGTCGGGAATACAGAAGAGGCTCTGTAAGTTAACATTCATTACTGAAATCCTTACAATTGTGGAAATTTGACAGCAATATGTTTTTAAAAAACAAGAATAAAATTGTTTGCTGAGTTTGTTGGGCAGTAATAAAGGTGTCAGCTTCAGTCAGAGCATGCTGTGATGTTTCACATGGGCAGAGAGGGGTGATGGGGGAGAGCGCAGACTGATACGTGGTGTAAGATTTCAGCTCCCTAAAACCACAGCGTGGGTACCTACAATAACGGATGAGCTAACGAAGATGGTCTCTGTGGGGGGGATGCCAAGTGTTTCCGGGGGTTTTTTGGCTTTGGCTTTACTTACCCAAATGTTTACATAGTAACAGTGTTAACTTTCTCTAATGGAAAAAAATTTTTTTTAATTTCTCCAAGCCTAGATTTAAGTTCTGCGTTTTTTCCCTACTTTCTCTTTATAGAAGTAGTTGTCTGTTTCTACTTTTCTTATTGTATGACCAGGCTCTTGAGTCCCACTCCATCGATCAGTCTCCCTGTTATGAGAAAGAATTCATTTTTTTTTTTCACAGAGAGACACATATTCACTGTATGGCGTTGGGAAACCAGAAAAGCACAAGAGCAAACATCACCAGCAGTCCTTCTACTGGTTATCCACTGGCAGCAGAGACGAATTTTGTCTACATGGGTGTGCTTTGTTTGTTGTATT
Source organism: Ursus maritimus (assembly GCF_017311325.1). Classification (NCBI taxonomy): domain Eukaryota; kingdom Metazoa; phylum Chordata; class Mammalia; order Carnivora; family Ursidae; genus Ursus; species Ursus maritimus. The sequence continues at coordinate 2,750,575 of NW_024423786.1, forward strand.
GGGGTTGCATTTAGTTCCCCATCCCGATGAGAGGCAGGTAGAATAATTGCCTTTGAGTTTGTTTTTATTGCTCTTCACCCTTCCGTCGAAGTCATCATCACTCCCTTCTGGTTCTGTTTGAGTGGCTGCTGCTTTTACCAGTGGCCTGAGCACTCCTGTGCCACACACAGACATTCATGACTGCCTCCTGCCTCTGCTCTACAGGCAGGCTGACCTCCCATGGCTGCTAGGGCATGTCCTATTTTAGAAAGGTTCTTCCCAGAGTAAGTGCGTGTAGATAGTGTACATAGTGGTTTGCGTTTCCTGGGAATGGAGTGGGCTGCCAGCGCCAGGCTCCCTGCTCTCAGAGTTGTGGCCAGGAGTGCTGTCGGCCATGTTTTCATGTACTGGTTATGGAGGGTCATGCACACTGAAAGGAAAGGCTGAGGCGCGGGCTTCTCAGAGCTGTCGTCCCCATAGGAGTAACACTTGGGCTCGGGGACTGTTCATCGACAAAAGACTGAAATGTGCACCTTGCTCAGCCTCGACGTTGATAACCACGGTAGCCCCCTTCCAGCATGCTGTTGGCCTGGGCTATTCATGGCCATTCTGTGGGCCGGAGTTTAGCGTGTGTGGTCGTATTGCTTTATTGGACCTTCTGTAGGGGTTCTAATGCTGCTATTTCCAGCCTTCCAGTCAATATTTAAGTTCTGGCTCTGCTCCTGTTTGCTAGTGTCATTTGAGCCAGTCCCCAAGAGTAAATCAGCTGTCTGGATTTGCACATTAGGTTTGAAGAGTCCCTTCAGAGAATATTTTGGGGGGGTGTTAGGGGATTTAGTAGAACATCACGAGCTTTGATGACGTTGGTAGTGTTAAAGAAATGTGAATCCCGTATTATTGCCCTGTCCTGTGTTAATTTTGTTGTACGTATTTGCTTATTCTTATCAAGCATCATAACTTATATGGTGATATTCCTACCTGAACTGGGAACTCAACCTGTGTGTGGCCTGGGGACACTTGACAGGTTCCCCAAGTGTTCCGGATTACTTGGAGGGAGGCGGGACTGACCGCGTGAGAAGGGCTGCACAGAGGAGCTCAGCCATCCTTCTGCAAAATTTGGTTCTGGAGATAAAATGGGAGTGTGGGCTCCCGATCCACACTCCCGTTTTGGTTCAAACTCTGAGCCTTTGGAGTTGTTGGCTGGTGGTTTGGACGTAGAGTTGGCATTTATTTGGGTTATAGAGGACGGTCCAAGTTCTAATGTTGTTCTGAAGCTGAGTGGGTTCCCGGCAAACAGTGACTCCAACAGTTAAAGATCCATCCATGTCAGCTAGAAGTAATGGTATGCTGCTTCTGACCCAGATCTTAAACCAGGTGACCTGCTGGAGGGTATGGGGCCATTCCTCAGAACACACATCGTCTCACAGGCCGACCAGGGTGGCTTTGTTAGGGATCTAGGGCAGGAAGGAAATCCATCCTTGTTCTTGAACCTAACATGCCAATGAACCATATGACGTTCTTTGAGATGGTCAGTAGTACCTGGTGTTCTTTTGATTAAAAGCCGGCTTTCCCCTCTATTCTAAAGTATGTTCTTGTCTTTCACTTCATCTCTGTGTGTCCGGGGTTTTGTTTGCCTTTTTTTTTTTTAATTGAATCATAATATAAATAAAACATACTGATTTTTTTTTTCTAGGTAAACTTCATATACAGTGAAATACGTAGATTTAAATGTACAATTCAGTGTGTAATCACCTCCCTGTATTTCCATCACCCCCAGAAAGTTCCCAAAGTACATAAATCTTAAGTTTGCATCATGAATTTTACATAAATATCTGTTCATGCATGGGACCACCACCCAGATCAAGATAAAAATGTTTTCTAGAAGAGTTCAGACTCGGTGTCAGCCCTCCCCAGAACGTGCACTCATACATGCTGTCCGTCAGGGCTGTGTCGGTGCTCTGGTGCTGCGCCTGGCTTCCTGAATTCTGAAATCTCAAGTCGCTTGTCTCTCAGCGGCTCCTCCGGCGTCCCCCAGTCCTAGTGCTGTGCCCCCCAGGGAATAATGTGTCGTCTCTCGCAGATCTGGGACACGGCAGGCCAGGAGCGGTTCCAGTCCCTCGGCGTGGCCTTCTACAGAGGCGCAGACTGCTGCGTTCTGGTCTTTGACGTTACTGCCCCCAACACGTTCAAAACCCTCGATAGTTGGAGAGATGAGTTTCTCATCCAGGCCAGTCCCCGGGATCCTGAAAACTTCCCCTTCGTTGTGTTGGGAAACAAGATTGACCTCGAAAACAGACAAGTAAGTGCTGATGACAGTGAGAATCCTCAACATGGAGGCTTATGAATCTACCCTCATTTAGGTCGTGGCTACTGGGCCTTTTCAAAGTGGCAGCTAAGTTTCAGATGACAGGTCCTGTTTTTAGTTTCAGTTGGTAAAAAGACATGTGCCTTAAGGACCAGTACCCAGTACATCAGTGTGTGTGTGCGCCCCCGTAGTGGGGTAGAGGGGAGGGATAACTAACTAGTTACCTGCCCAGCCCAAGGAATTGGGCCTTGTTTCCTAATCTAGCAAAGGCTTACCATTTTTGCTTCCGCTGTGGCAAAACAAGGACAGTGAAAATCTGCAGCGGTCTTCCCTTCGAAATTACGCCAACAGAGTAGCAAGTCCATTTTATGGAGTTGTCTATACTGCCCATCGTTTTGGTCCCCACGAAATAATTTGACTTGAAGCCAGTTGAAGTCTGCATTTTGGTCTTTCGCATATAAAGGCAGATTTGCATTTAAAGCCTGGCTCATACACTTTTAATTTGGGAATATTTCTTGGAGTCTGAATCTTGACTTATATAACAAGAATACTCTGGGATCGGATGACGGTGTACCCAAAAGCCCTGGCACCCAGGAGGAGCTTGGGAAATGGTGGCTTTCTAGTTGGCCCATTGCTGTTTTCCTCTCCACCGAGAGACACTGGCTTGTAAGGTGACTTGGGGTTTGGCGGGTTCTGTGCGAAGCCCAGACTGGCTCCAGAAAGGTACCTGTGGGAACGTGAACTACCTTCTACTCAGCTGCCTTTGAGGACCAGGGCCCAGGAGACCTGGTTTCAATCCTCATGCTGTCTCAGGCCGGCTCTGACTTTGGGCCATTGTCTTTGCCCTCTGAGCCTCAGTTCTCCTTCTGCACTCAAAAGGAGGGAATTAGGTTTTGTCATTCTTGAGTGCTCCTGCACCTCAGGGGCCTGCCTGGATCTCCGTGTGTGCAGAAGGTTGCACTTTGGGCTTTGAGTAAAATTGCTCTGGTTTACTTTGAAATAGCATTTCTCTTGGGAGCATAGACTCTTAATTATAGCTTGGTTTATTTCTGGCCATTGATCTCCTTTTCTCCCTTTCCTAGGTGACAGTCCTCTCGTGCCTGAAAGTGGGCTAGGGGTGGGGGAAAGAATTAGGGTAGAGGCAGAGGTGTCGGTGAGAGCTGCAGAATGCTGTGGCACAGGTGATGTAACACTAGCAGTAATGGGGAAGGGACTGCAAACCTTAAGACCAAGCTGCCAGGCATTCCCTGGGCTGGGACCTCTGAGGTCCCAAGAGAAACGATTCGGTACTTCGCGGGCTAGCTGCTTACTCCTTTCGTCGTCCGGCTGTAAGCGTAGCTAAGGGTCAGAAACTATGGATTGTGGAGTGGGCTCGGGTTTGAGGCCTAGCTGTATTACGCAGAGCCCGCAGTGTGACCTTGGACAGGTCTGCAGCTCCCTTCCTCTAACCCCTGCACACCCTCATCCCCGGTCTGCTCCCTCACCTGTGCTAGCTGCTTCTGTTAGGAGCACACGTACACCCTGCGTCCTCTTGCAGGTGGCCACAAAGCGGGCACAGGCCTGGTGCTACAGCAAAAACAACATTCCCTACTTCGAGACCAGTGCCAAGGAGGCCATCAACGTGGAGCAGGCGTTCCAGACAATTGCACGGAATGCACTTAAACAGGTGGGTCTCTGGCAGCTGTCTGGCTCCCTCTGGTGACTGACCGTCAACCCAGGCCCTGCCTGGCTTTCTTGTCCTTAATCTTTCTTAGCTCTTTTTTCTGTGTAACCAGGAAAACCCATGTGTTTATCTGGGAAGGTAATGAGGCATTCTGCTAAACCTTCCAGAAATTCCACGTGTTTGTGAATAACCTACACAATGCAAGGGCATGAAGACAGGCTGAGGCTACCCTTACTTGGGTATGTTCTTACTCTCCTTGCATGCTGTTAGGAGTGGGACCACTAGGGGGCCCTCGGTCAGATGGCTCCTTCTGTTGAAGGAGGGGGTACACTTGAATTCAGATCCCAGGTCTGCTACCCTTCATTAGCTCTAGTTTTCTGTTTTTTGATCGTCTCTGAGCTTCCATATCCTCGTCTGTCAAGTAATACTTTGCAGGGTGGTTGTGAGCATGGAATGAGATGGGCTTACTCTTGGCATTCTCAGGACTAGTTATATTTGATCACCAGAAGGAAAGCTTAACCAGAAGTTCTAGGAATTATATTCCTTGAGTGAGGTTTTCTTTCTGATTTATGTCGTTTTCTCAACTGTTCCCAGAAAAGAGACCATTGCTTCTTGTTGGTGTGAGGGAGTTGAAGGCTTTTTTGATTCAGCAGCTTTGGGGCCAGCGAGTTAAGACAGATCATGAGGCACCATCAGTCATCTGTGACGGGCAGACTTGGGGAGTGGGTGAGCGTCAGAGGTGAGGTGCAGGCCAGAAGCTGCGGGAACATTTGAGGAAGCACGTGGTGGCTGGAAACGGCAAGTCGGGTTCTGCTTGATCCAGGAAACCGGGTTTATAGAAAGCACCAGTTCTCATCAGGACAGGGCATTTGGACCTACGGGCAGGGAAATAACTAGAATGGCTTGTTCCAAGGGCTGGAGGCTGCACTGAGTGTTCTGTGATGAAAGGAATCCATCTACCCAAAAGGCTTGGAGAGCCCCTGCTGAGCAACACTGGTAACAGGATGCAGGCCTGAGGCCTTTGCCCCCCCCCCCCGCCCTTTCCCCCACCTTCGCACCTAGGTCAGTAACAGAGTATGCTTTTCCTCATGTTCCTGCACTTGGGTGCAAATCTAAGCAGGTCTGGGTAATTGTTTCCACCAGGTCCCTGTTGACTGGCATCACCGTCAGCTTTTCTGAATATTGCTGTCCCTGTAGCCTTATTAGGAGGCTTTTTCGTTCCTACGCGCTAGTCTCTCAGGAGTAAGAGTGTTAGATGAAAGGTGTGTGTGCTTTCAGAAGATGGTGCCAGATCGCTTTCCTTGAGGGCAGGAGGACTTCAGTCCTTTCTCTTCCCTGCTCACCAGCACATGGCCGGCACCATCTGAAACTCTCCTGCCATGCTGCCGGTCGTTGGGTCCCCTGCCGCACACCAGCAGTCCATGGCACTAGCCTGGGCGCCCGTTACTTCCCGTGAGCCTTCTTTGACCAGGAGTTAAGTTGACCTGGATTGCAAGTGACTTTTCCAACTCTGCTGTCTCCCTGAGGCATTAAAAGTAATTTTTGTTAGGTATGTCATTTTAAATGTCTAGGTTTCCTGTGTCTAGATTATTTGTTGTCTAATTCAGTTTAATTTATTTTGGCTTATGGCAGGAAATAGGGACTCACCTTTTTCTTTTAGAGGGACAGCCAGTTGTTTCATATATTAGTAGCAAATTGTTCAATAGACCACTTTCCCCAGTGGATTGAAGCATTACCTTTGTGTATTAAGTGCTCACGTGTACCGGGATCTGTTTCTGGTCTCCCCAGTCTGTTTGACAGCGTGCATGTTCCTTGCCTGGACCATCTTGATTTGACTGCCTTTCTCTTGTAGTCTGACCTCGGCTAGGCAGGTCTTCCCCACTGACAAGTGACTAGTGACTGACAAAAAGGCTTTTTTGTGTTTGTCTTGCCCTCGGCTGTTTTGGTGCATTTTCCATTTGGACTGAGGCTTTTATTCCAGTTCCACCTTTTTCCTTCCTCACCCTTCCCAAACACAACACCTCACTGAGACTCTAATTGGGATTGCTCAGTAGAGCTGTCTTACTAGTGTGCTCTGGGTCCCATTACAGAGTATTGCAGACCGGCTGGCAGAACAGCGGGCTTTTATCCTCTCAGGGTGCCAGCAAATTCAGTTTCTGCTAATAAGGGCTCTCTTGCCCACTTGCAGACTGCCATCTTTCTCCTTGTGTGCGCGGCTTCTCCTCTGTGCTCGCAGAGCGAGTGGGAACCCCTCTCTCTGGTGTCTCTTCTTACGAGGACACACCGATCCTGTGGGATCAGGGCCCCACCTTCGGATCTCATTTCACCTTCAGTACTTTCTTAATCCTAATACTAGCACGCTGGGGATTAGGACTTCAACGTAGGAGTTTTGGAGAGAGACAAACATTCAGTCCATAACAGCTATTATTTTAGGTCTTGTGTGCTGTCCTTCGGTAAAACTATCATTTTTCACATCCTTTGCCTTTCATAGTAAATACACTCCTGGGTGCTGGTGGGAATGTAAAATGGGGCCCCCACTCTGGAAAGCAGTCTGGCGGTTCCTCAAAAAGTTAAACACGAAGCGTCACCATGTGACCCAGCAATTCCACTCCTTTGGTGTATACCCGGGAGAAACAAAACCCTGTCCACACAAAGTCTTGTCCATGAATATTCATACTAGCATTACTCATAGTAGCCAAAACAAACAAATGTCCATCAAATTAAATATCCAAAACAGGCAAATCCATTAAGACAGAAAGTAGATGTCAGTGGTTGCCAAGGCTTGAGGGTGTCTGGTGGGGCTGGGGAGTGACTGCTAACGGGTGCAGGGTTTCTGTGGGGTGAAGAAAATTTGTAGAATTAGTGGTGATGGTTGCCCAACTTTGTGAATACACTAAAAACAATGGAATTGTACACTCTCTGATAGATGTCAATAAACTGCCTTTTTTTTTTTTTTTTTTTACTGTGTGTTCCTAGAGGTTTTTACTTTTATAGAACAGTTCCTGTCACCTAGATGCTCAGTGTTGAAGTGACAAATTGTTATCCTACACCAGGAAGTGGACAGGCGCTCCTCCCTGGACACATGTCATTCAGCAGAAAGTCATACTAAACTGATCACAGTCCATCTCCTATGACCTCCCACCACAGTTGGTGATAGAATTCATCCAGAGCTGGTTTCTAAGTATGCAGCATTTAGAGGCAAAACCCTCCTAAACCTTTGAAAGAAAAAGAAAGGGGACCATCAGTCCAGAAAAATGAATGGCATATAGTCTTGGGACTGAGACGGCAGGTACACTCATGCTCCAGCCCACACTCGCTTGGTGGAGTGCTGAGAGCTGCCAGAATCCAGCCTGTGTTGGAGTCTGACTTTTGAAGTATTGGCGATGGTACGATGCGGAGCCCTCAGAAAGCATCTGTGAGCTGGCTGTGGTCCCCAAGCCACCAGATTTCCGTCCTGGTGGAGAGCGTGAGTCAGCTGTGTCCTGACTGCTCCATGTCGATTGCTGCTCTTCCTGCTCGGTTTCTCTCTCCAGGGTTGTCCCAGGAGTTATTGTCCTGGGGTTATCACAAGACCTGTCCTCCCCTTGCTCGGCCCTTGAGAATGGAGCACCTTCTGCCAGAGCCCTCCCTTCACTGTCACGTCTGTCCCCCAGCTCCCTGCGCGCCGAGAGCCATGGAAGAGCTCCACTGAGGCTGCCGCTGAGCTCGGAAGTTCGCCATACCCTGAGTAACAGACCTTTCTCTCTCTCCCTGCCCAGGAAACAGAGGTGGAGCTGTACAACGAATTCCCCGAACCCATCAAACTGGACAAGAACGACCGGGCCAAGGCCTCGGCGGAGAGCTGCAGTTGCTGAAGGGGCAGTGAGAGCAGAGCACAGAGTCCTTCACAAACAAAGAACACACTTAGGCCTTCCAACACAAGCCCCCTCTCCTCTTCCAAACAAAACATAAAGTCATCTCTCGAATCCAGCTGCCAAAAGAAACCCCATCAGTCACACTCACCCTTACACACACACACACACACACACACACACACCCCTGATACAAGCAGACAGACTCCAGCCCAGGCCTGTGATGACTCCATCGGGGTCTGCCCACCCACCACATCAGCCCTCGTATGGCAGCAGGACAGGCAAGCTGTAGAAATCGTTCTGGTGTGGAGTCGGCGTCGGAAGCTTATTCTTCTTATCCACTGGGGAGAGAGAACTGTTTACAGTTAATCTGTGTCTAATTAGTTATCTGATTTTTTTAACGGTCTTGTGGTCTTTTTACCCCTCACCCCCACCCCTCCCTCCTGTGAAGGCTACCACTTGGGAAGGCTGGTGCCCCATGCTTCATTACAGGCTCACACCCAGTCTGATCAGGCTGAGTTTTGTATGTATCTGTTAATGCTTGTTACTTTTAACTAATCAGATCTTTTTACAGTATCCATTTATTATGTAATGCTTCTTAGAAAAGAATCTTATAGTACATGTTAATATATGCAACCAATTAAAAATGTATAAATTAGTGTAAGAAATTCTTGGATTATGTGTTTAAGTCCTGTAATGCAGGCGTGTAAGATGGAGGGTTGAACCCTGTCTGGATTGCAGAGTGTTAGCAACTCAGAATTCAGAAATCCAGCTAGAGGCAGTATTCTGTACAGTAGACACAAGAATTATGTACGCCTTTTATCAAAGACTTAAGAGCCAAAAAGCTTTTCATCTCTCCAGGGGGAAAACTGTCTAGTTCCCTTCTGTGTCTAAATTTTCCAAAAGGTTGATTTGCATAATACAGTGGTGTGTGCAATGGATAAATGGCTGTTGTTTCAGAAAGTAAAATTCTCATTTTTCCTTTTTTTCCACCCCCACTGCTCCACACTTCGAAGCTCCCCTATTAGGTCAGCACCCTACTGATAAGAGGAAAAGGAGAACCCTGACAGATCTGTCCTAGTGACTATACCTTTTTTCTGGAAGGCACCCTTCAGGCTTGTGGTGTCCTTAGGTTAGCGAACCTTTTTCTCCTTTTTCCCAACAACTCCCAGTATTGCCCACTATTCATCAACCTGTTTCTTTGGTATGGAGCCCTGGCAGTTCTGCCCCCTCCCTAGGATCTGCCCCTGCATTGTAGCTTGCTTAACGGAGCGCTTCCCCTTTTTCCAAAGGTCTACATTCTAGGGTGTGGGCCAAGTTCTTCTGTAAAGAGACGAACGTGATGCCAATAAAATGTAACAAGAACAAAGACCATCTGCCTCTGCCCTTTCTTCCTTCTTCTAGACCCTTGGCTCAGTAGGGACCATGCTAGCTAATCATAGCCCGTGTTTTATCGCCAAAGAGCCCTCCGTAACTGGGCAGACGTGGTGCCTTCGAGGCACCAAGGCCTTGTCACATCCAGCCCTGCGTGCCTGCCCCTAGTTTTTGGTTTTGGTTTTTTTAGTCACAGTGATGGGGTGTGGGGACTCTTGAGTGGAGAAAACTGTCCCCGTGGAGGAGCAGCGATAAGCTCTTTGTGCCTGTGGACCACGCACAGCCTGCCGGGTAGGAGCGGAACGTAGCCTTTGTGCTCTTTTCTGTTTCGTAGTTGCTGTAGTTGCTAATACTTAGATATCCTGGTTCTGGATTTCTCATTTTTCACAGGAGAGGAAGAGGAGGCAGCAGAGGGCCCTGTACTCCAGTATTACAGGTCATCAGCTATGCCACCTAGAACCAAATTTACAGAATGGTAGCATTTCAGTCAGAGGGTTGGTGTCGGTTTTGCTTCTAGAAGTACCACTGACTAAGCTCTTGGATTCTACTTCGCTCCACTTTCCTGCATTTCCACTTCTCAGGTTCCTCAGTTGGATTCTTTCCTCTTGTCTGCTCTTGGCTCAATTTGTCTTACAGATAGCATTTTTAGACACTCACAACGGGGGCACCTGGGTGGCTCAGTCCGTAAGACTCTTGGTTTCGGCTCAGGTCATGATCTCATGCGTTGTGAGGTCGAGCCCCACAGCAGACTGTATGCTCAGCAGGAGTCAGCGTGGATATTCTCTCCCTCTGCCCCTTCCCCCGCTCTCTCACTTGCTCACTCTCCCGAATAAATAAATCTTAAACAAAAAAAAAAAATAGACCCTCACAATTACAACTCCACCGTGGCTAGTGTCTCATGGCCTAGACCTTCTCTGGCTTATAGACCTGCGTGATGCTCACTTCTACAAACCAGGCTTCTGTTCCACGATCCTATTCTCTGGCCCTAACGTTAAATGTGACATGGAAGTGGACCTTGACCTCTGATCACAGCCATCAGTCTAAAACATGACCATCCTGACGCTGACTTCTTCCATTCGGAGATGACCACTTACACTAAGAGGTAACGGCTGAGGGGCGCCCGGGTGGCTCAGTCAGTTCAGTGTCTGACTCTTGGTTTCGGCTCAGGTCATGATCTCAGGTTCCTGGGATCGAGCCCCGCGTCGGGCTCCCTGGGAGCCTGCTTCTCCCCCTCCCCCTGCTGCTCCCCCCACCCCCTGGGGCTCATGCGCTCTTACTCTTGCTCTCTCACAAATGAATAAATCTTTAAAAAGTGAACTGTGAATTGAGATGAACAGGGGTTGCTGTGTTTCCATTCATCTCCATTTGCTCTGATAATAAGGAGTTACTTTGGAGAAGAATGGGGATGAATTTGTCGCACTAATGTAAATTTGTTTAAATAGTAGGCCTTAGGGACACCTGGGTGGCTCGGTTAAGCGACTGCCTTCGGCTCAGGTTATGCCCGAGGTCCTGAGATCAAGTTCCCCATCGGGGCTCCGTGCTCAGTGGGGAGCCTGCTTCTCCCTCTGCCTGCCCTGCCTGCCCTGCCTGCCCCTCCCCTGCTTGTTCTCTCTCAAAAATAAAATCTTTATAATAAATAGGTAAAATAAATAGTATGCCTTAGTTTGATCCAGATTCACCAACTCACGCTATGAATGCATGGCAGTGCTTGCCTGCAGTTTACTCCAGCAGTCTAGGAGTCTGGGGCTGTTTGTTACACTAACAAGAATTTTTATTTTTTGAAGGGTTATTCATTTGATAGAGCGCAAGTAGCGGGAGAGTGAGAGGAAGAGGCAGACTCCCCGCTGAGCAGGGAGCCCCACGTGGGGCTCTATCCTGGGACTCTAGGATCATGACTGAGCTGAAGGCAAACACTTAACCGACTGAGCCACCCAGGCAGGCGCCCCTGATTGTACTGCATTTTTTTAAGATTTTATTAGAGAGTGAGAGCACACGAGTGGGGGGGAGCAGCAGGCAGAGGGAGAGGGAGCTGCAGGGCTCGATCCCAAGACCTGGAGATCATGACCTGAGCCGCCCAGGGGCCCTGCACTAACAGGAATTCTTATCCATACTACTATTCAGATCGATCCTAATTCCTCCCACTTCTTAAGAATATGCCTTTGACGTGAATGTGTGTTGCGTTGCTTACGTTCATGTGAATACTAACCGGCAATAAGGTTTTGCCTTTAGGAAGAATGTCTGCGACTGAGCTTACTTGTACTAAATGAGCACTACTTAGATTCATTGCTAATTCACTCTACCGCAGAGCGAGGATGTGTCAGATGAAGGTATGGAGCACACTTCTTGTGTCCACCTTGGTTTATGCTAACATGCAGTTAGGAGTTCTGTAAATCAGTACTTGAGACAGCATGCTTACGTTAATTAGACGACTCCTAATTGGCTCAAACTGTCAGCTGGCTGTTGAGGTGAAGGTGTATTGCTGAGTTTCGTTCATCTTATTTCACTGATCCTGACCCAAACCCTGAGGCTCAGCCAGACACTCTCTAAAGACCTGTGATTTTTGCCCCCAATCTGACCTTGCACATGAACATGACCTTGATGTTATACATCTTAACCTTCATTATGACCTGGACAATCTTCCTGTACCTCACATTGACCTTGACCCTTTGTGGCTTTGAAAGGACCTTGAAACTCATTCTGACCATGTCTCATCCTACTTGTAAGTTGACCTTGTACTTTACCTCAAAATGGATCTTTTCTTTTTTTTAAAGATTTTATTAGAGCGAGCACAAGCAAGGGGAGCGGCAGAGGGAGAGGGAGAAGCAGGCTTCTCGCTGAGCAGGCAGCTGAATGCGGGGCTGGATCCCAGGACCCTGAGATCATGACCTGAGCCAAAAGCAGATGCTTACCCGACTGAGCCACCCACGCACCCCTAAACTGGATCTTCTCCATGAACCCAGTCCTGACCCTCCCTGCCTATGAAATAATCTTGGACTTGATTTTATCCCTGATCCTAACCCTGATCCAGTCTCTCACCCTTTGGATATCACATTTCTCTTGAATTGCCCTCATTTTGAGCTTGACCTGAACTTGACTCTAAATGTTACATTAATATTCATCACAACCTTGGAATTAACTTGAACTTCAAAATCTTAATTATCCAAGATCAATGCTGAACTTACCCTTAAATTTGATCATCTTGAAGTGACCTTGAGATTTACCCTTGGGGTGCCTGGGTGGCTCAGTTAAGCACCTGCCTTCGTTTCAGGTCATGACCCCAGAGTCCTGGGATTTGAATCCTGCATCAGGCTCCTTGCTTAGCGGGGAGCTTGCTTCTCCCTCTCCCTCTGCCGCTCTCCCTGCTTGAGCTCTCTCTCAAAATCTTAAAAAAAAAAAGAAATTGACCCTTACCCTGACTCTGATCACCCTGCCATCTTACACTGAGTCCCTGATTTTAACCTAGAACTTCTTGACCCCGATCTTGTCCTTCATACACTAATGATCCTGAACGATCCCCTTGAAATAACCTGGATTAACTGAAGCTGACCTGGAACCTGACCTTGATCTAATGTTCTGACTGTAGCTCCACTGTTCAGCTTGATCTTGAACTTGACCCTCAACCTTGTACACCGACCATCGTCCTGATACCCTCCCTGAACTTGGGATGACTATGAATTTGACCTTGAATTTGAAAGTGATCCTGAACCAGGCCCTAATTCTGACCTTTGTTTTCACCCTGACCATCATCCTTACCATATTTTGCTCAGACTGACCTTGCCTTTAGTACTGAACCAAAAACACTGATGCTTTTCATGACCCTGAACCTAAATCTGAAACGCCCTGATCATTGTCCAGTCCGGGCCATGTCATGTCCAAATTTACACTTGACCTTGAATCTATCATCGTGTCACTGACGATAGTCCTGATTTTGAGCTGCCCTGGATTTAAAATGACTTTGATCCTGGCCCTTCACTTTATTCAGACCACTGACCTGACCCTTATCCTGATACAAACCAGTTGTCTGACCATATCCTATCCTAAGTGTTTATTGGATCTTGAACCTGACCTTAAATTCTGAAGACTTTTTTTTTTTAAATAAGCTCTACAGCAGATGAAGAGTCGCATGCTCTTCTGAGCCAGCCAGGTTGCCCCTTAGAACTCTCGGACACCAACAACCATCCTTTACCTCGAGACACCCTGACCTTGAAGTGAATTTGAATTTTTCCTTGAATCTGACTCTAGTTCTGACCCTGACTATCATAACGACTATATCTTGCTTTCATTTTGAACCTGACCTTGACCCGTCCTAGATCTCACTTTGACATTGAGTCATTTAAACCTTTCTCAACTTGACCTTGAAATAACATTACCTTCCTACTGATCTGGCCACTGTACTGATGGACCCACTTTAACCCACCCGACCCTGAGATGGTAATTATCCTTAACACTGTGATCCTTATCCTCTTACTTTCCTCCTGACACATGATCTGACCTGCCACTCCTTGAACTACATCATGAAGCCAACTCTGAACCTGACCACGAACCTGACCTAGAGGCCTTTTCCTATGTCCCAAATTACGGTCACCTCACAGACCCCATATTGTTCTTTTTCTTTGGCTTTTCTCTTGGCTATGTCCTGTATTACTAGTTTACGAGGACTGTTATTACAAATACCACAGACTGGGTGACTTAATTTTATTTTCTCACAATTTTGGAGGCCAGAAGTTCGAGATCAAGGTGTCAGCAGAATTGGTTCCTTCTGGGGGCTCCTCCTGATGGCCTGTAGGTGGGCATCTTTTCCCTGTCTGTTCACGTGGTCTTCCCTCTCAGTGTGTCTGTGTCCTGATCTCTTCTTATGAGGACACCAGTTATAATGGGTTAGGGCCCATGCATATGACCTCATTTTAACTCAACGACCTCTTTGAAGAGCTTGTCTTCATGTTCTGAGGTACTGGGACTTAGGATTGCAACATATGAATTGGGGAGGGGACACAGTTCAGCCTGCAACATATCCTGTCTACATATTAGCTCCTATGTCTGTCATCAACTTTTCACTTGTCTTTGTTTTTTTTTGTTTTGTTTTTTATAAGACTTTTTTTTTTTTTAAGATTTTATTTGACAGTGAGACAGCCAGCGAGAGAGGGAACAAAGCAGGGGGAGTGGGAGAGGAAGCAGCAGGCTTCCAGCGGAGCAGGGAGCCCGACGCGGGGCTCGAACCCAGGACCCTAGGATCACGTCCTGAGCCAAAGGCTCATAACAACTGAGCCACCCAGGTGCCCCTACTTGTCTTTGTTTATTAAAGCTGGCTTCATGCCACGTGTCCCCCTTCCTAACTTAAAACTTTTCCCTTCCCTTTCCTTAAAAACCTTGTAGGGGGGGTCGCCTGGGTGGCTTAGTTAAGCATCTGCCTTTGGCTCAGTTCATGATCTCAGGGTCCTGGGATCAAGCCCCACATCAGGCTCTCCTCTCAGTCAGCAAGTCTGCTTCTCCCTCTCTGTGCTCTCTCTTGCTTTCTCCCTAAGAAATAAATAAAATCTTTAAAAAAAAAAAAAAAAAACCTTGTGAGAACTACCCTCTGTAAAGAGGAAAAACAGGTAAGAGAAACAACTTGTCTAAAGTTGGCTGGGAGGGATGCCTGGGTGGCTCAGTCGGTTAAGCGGCTGCCTTTGGGGACCAAGTCCCACATCGGGCTCCTTGCTCAGCAGGGAGCCTGCTTCTTCCTCTGCCTGCCACTCCCCTTGCTTGTATGTGCTCTCATGCTCTCTGACAAAATCTTAAAAAAGTGAAGTTGGCTGGAAGAAGGTTCCTTTCTCTCAAGCCTGGCTGTGTATTAGAATCAGCTGGAGGGGGTTGCCTGGGTGGCTCGGTCAGTTAAGCATCCATCCGACTCTTGGTGTTGGCTCAGCTCATGATCTCGGGATCCTGGGATCAAGCCCTGCTTTGGGCTCTGCGCTCAGCAAGAAGTTGCTTCAAGATTCTCTCCCTCTGGGGTGCCTGGGTGGCTCTTCGTTAAGCGTCTGCCTTTGGCTCAGGGCGCAATCCCTGGGTCCGGGCCCCGCGTCGGGCTCCTCCCGCTGAGAGCCTGCTTCTTCCTCTCCCACTCCTCTGCTTGTGTTCCCTCTCTCGCTGGCTGTCTCTCTGTCAAATAAATAAAATCTTTAAAAAAAAAAAAAAAAGATTCTGTCCCTCCCCTCACTTGTGCATGCTCTCTAATCTTAAAAAAAATAAAAATAAAAATAAATAATAATCAGCTGGAGGCCTGGATCCCTCCGATTCATTAAACTTGACATTGCTAGGGTATCCCAGGTAGCTTTTTTTTTTTTTTTTTTTTTTTTTTAAAGATTTTAAGTGATCTCTACACCCACCATGGGGCCCGAACTCACAACCTGGAGATTGAATCATGTGCTCTACCACCTAAGCCAGCCAGGTGCTCCCAAGATAGCCTTTTTTTTTTTTCTTAATAAAGGTTTATTTATGAGAAGGAGCGCAAGCACGGAGAGGGAGAGGGAGAAGCAGACTCCCAGCAGGGCTTGATCCGAGGACCCTGAGGTCATGACCAGAGCCGAAGGCTGACATTTAACCGACTGAGCCACCCAGGTGCCCCCAAGGTTGGTAGCCTTTTAAAACCTCTCCAGGTGATTCTTTTTTTTTCAAAGATTTTATTTGAGAGAGAGCACAAGCAAGGGGGAGGGGCAGAGGGAGAGGGAGAAGCAAACGCCCTGCTGAGCCGGGAGACCCTGGGATCATGACCTGGGCCGAAGGCAAACGCTTAACTGACTGAGCCACCCAGGTGCGCTCTCCAGATGATTCTAACGTGCAGCCAGAGTTGAGGCGGTGCGAATGTTACCCTAAGTGTTTTATGAGCTACAATTACATATAAGGCCCATTGCTGGTTCCTAAGAGCCAGGAGAGAGGATTTAGGCTTTAAAAAAAAAAAAGCTCTCAAATGCGTGCCACACACTAACCTGCAGTCCTGCCCATTAGCTTTTGACCCCACTTTCCAGACATCCAACCAGTATTTTTAAACTGGAAGATACCACACAATATCTAGTTTTCTGGCTGCTCTTAAAAAACTGAAGGGAAGGGGCGCCTGGCTGGCTCTGTTGGCGGAGCGTCCAGCTCTTGATCTCGGGCTCACGTCGTGAGTTCAGGCCCCACGCTGAGTGTATACATTACAAAAAAGAAAATTTGTTGAGGGCACCTGCAGAGCCAACACACTGAAATTAACACTCTAAAAATAAGTTTTAAAAACGATTGGAAGAAGATGCCAGGCTGCGATCTCATTCCTCAGTACCCCATCACGATCACTAATTGAGGACTCCCCTCATTTGAAACGTGCCTGCCTTCCCCGTACGTCATCAAGTGCCTTTTGCAAGGGCTGGCCAAGAATTCCGAGTGGAATACACGTGCTTCCGATCTGTTGTGTGGCTGTGGTGAGGCACTGGCAGGACGGCTCCGCCGGTCCCACGCTACCAGCTCTCCGTACCGTGGCTTCCTGGGCAGCAGGAGATGCCGGATGTCCTGAAGATGACCTGGGTGCTGGCATGGCGCACCCTGTCCCTCCCTCCCTCCTTCGAGGAGACGAGCGCGGTGCCTTCACGTTACCTTTGCTGGCTCCTCTTCCTCTGGCCGAAGTCCCGCCTCCATTCACACGGCGAGGCTGGGGATGCCGTCTTTTGCTGCAGTACATGCAATTTTGCTGGAATTACACGAAGGGAGCCAGTGCTGGAATTTGTTAGCCACTTAGGCTTTAGTCTAGTTCAGGGGTGAATTGTTACTCCCTACTTTAGGCCAGGGAGGCGAAAGGGTAAAGGCATAACAAATTTCGAGCTCTAAGGAAGGAAAAGGCCACGTTGGAGGGCCTGTTGAATCGAAGGGGTGAATCCGATAGTTGGGTGTCCGTCTGTATCTGTTGCTTCTAGCGTGGCCGTCCGTTCAGAAAAGTGCCCTGGCTGGCTCCGGTCACTTTTCCACCCCTAGAAAGGACTATCTGGGGATTGTTTTGTCTAGGAGTTGAAGGGCCAGGAACCTTCCTGCTGTCTTTTCATTCCTTGCCATGGGATAGGGTCCTCCAGGTCTGACATTAATTCAGGTTATCCCGAAGAGCACCAAAATGTTACCAGGTCATTGATTGTCTGCTTTCCTTGGAGGAAACTGACGCCTAATAAAGGACTGTACACCATGGCCAAGTGGGGTTTATTCCTAGAATGCAAGGATGATTCAACATGAAAATCTATCAATATAATCCACATTCATAGAATGGAGGGAAAATGCAGGCACCTGGGTGGCTCAGTCGGGTAAGTGTCTGCCTTCTGCTCAGGTCGTGATCCCAGGGTCCTCAAATCGAGTCCCGCATCGGGCTCCTTGCTCAGTGGGGGGCCTGCTTCTCCCTCTGCCTGCCGTTCCCCCTACTTGTGCTCTCTCTCTGACAAATAAGTAAAATATTAGAATGGAGGGGGGAAAAACAACACGATCCCATCGATTGATGTGGAAAAGCATTTGAAAAATATTCAAGAATTGAAGAAATATGGAGAAAGTATTTATACATCGTATATATATTTACACATCAGATATATCTGATAACGGGTTAATATCCAATATATATATAAAGAACTCCTGTAAATAGCAAAAAAAAAAAATGGGCAGAGGAGCTGGATAGACATTTTTACAAAGATAGATGGCTGATTGGTATGTGAAAGGGTGCTCAACATCGCTCATCATCAGGGAAATGCAAATCAAAACCACAAGGAGATATCACCCCTCAGAATGGCTTAAATCAAAAAGCTGATAAATCAGTGTTGGTGAGGATGAGGAAAAAAGGAACCCTTGTGCAGCCACTAGGGAGAACAGTGTGGAGAATCCTGAAAAAATTAAAAATAGAACTACCATATGATTCAGCAATCCCACTTCTGGGTATTTATCCAAAGGAAAGGAAAATACAAGGTCAAAAGACATATGCACCCAACGTTTGCTTCAGCATTATTTATGGTAGGTAGCCAAGAACGGAAGCAACCTAAGAGTCCATCGATGCATGGGTGTGTGTGTGTGTGTGTGTGTGGGCACGCACGCGCGTATACACACAGCCGTAAAAAGGGAAATTGTGCCATTTTTGACAACATAAACCTTGAAGGCAGTGTGCTAAGTGTAAGTCGAAGACATAATACCGTACGATCTCATTTATATGTGGAGTCTAAAAAACAGAAAGCCAAACTCATACAGAGAACAGATTGGTGGTTGCCGGAGGCAGGGGTGGGGGATGGGGGTGGGTGTAAAGAGTGAAGGGGGGAAGAAGGTACATGCTTCCAGGTACAAAGAAGCCCGTGATGTCATTGCTGTACAGCACGGTGCCTGTAGTTAATGATACTGTATTATGTATTTGAAACTTGCAAAAGAGTAAATCTTAGAAGTTTTCATCACGGGGCACCTGGGTGGCTCAGTCAGTTACACGTCTGCCTTCGGCTCAGGTCACGATCCCAGAGTCCTGGGATCGAGCCCCAAGTCGGGCTCCCTGCTCAGCAGGGAGCCTGCTTCTCCCTTTCCCTCTGCCCTTCCCCCTTGCTTGTGCTGGCTCACCCTCTCTCGCATATAAATAAATAATATAATCTTTTAAAAAAATTTTTTCATCACAAGAAAACATTTTGTAATTGTGTTGATGGATGTTAACTAGATTTACTGTGGTCATTTTACGGTGTATGCAAGTATCCAACCGGCGTGTTGTACACCTGAAATTGATATAACACTATGTCAGGCACAACTCCCGATAAATAGAAGACAATTCAACACCACACCCTTTCATGGTAAGAACACTGAGTAGCAATAGACGAACTTTTTTTTACGTAACAAGGGCCACCTACGAAAACCCAACAGCAAACATCATATTCAGTGGTGAAAGCCTTAAAGCTTCCCCTAAAATGAGGAACAAAACAAGGATGCCACTTGATTCCACGTAGTACTGGAGGTTTTATGCAGAACAATTAGGCGAGAAGTAAAAGACTTCCAAATTGGAAAGGAAGAAATAAAGTGTTCACAGATGCCACACTCTTGCACATAGAAAACCTGGAAAGATATACACGGCGTTAAAAGTAACTAATTCAGTAACATTGCGAAACAAAATCAATACGCAGAATCGGGGCACCTGGGTGGCTCAGTCGGTGAAGCGTCTGCCTTCAGCTCAGGTCATGATCCCGGGGTCCTGGGATGGAGCCCTGCGTAGGGCTCCCTGCTGGGGGGGGGGGGCTGCTTCTCCCTCTGCCTGCCCCTCCCCCTACTGCCGGGAATGGCCCGCAATCCCGCTACCGGACCGATGAAAGGTTGCTCCAAACTTTGCTGTGAAAGCGAGGGGAAAGCAAGAGAGTCAACGCTCAGACGCAAAGACCCCTCGCTTTTCTTCGTTCCCGCTTGTCTTGGTCCCTCAGGATCACCACAAATCCTTACCCCTGTTTCTCAAGCACATGCTGCGTGGCAAGGGGTCTTACTGACCCTGAGGCTCTGTTTACGGGAAACATACCACGATATGCTAATTTGTCTGTTCTACGAGCTGGGCTAAACATAGCCTAAGTAAGGGACAATGTCTACGTCTCCTAAGTCACAGGGCTGCCGTTCGGGCTAGGAAAGTTTCGGGAAGGCGACTCCCGCGGCATTGCAAGGGCAGAGTGGTCACCAGGCCTCGGCTCTCCGAGGGCCTGCGCCCTTCTCCGAAACCTTCCCTGCCCTCAGCGCCTCCGTGTCGTTTTAGCGAGCCGGGGGTTATGGCTGATTTCGTGCTCCGCATTAACCCCAACACCCTACTTGCCCTCTCTCTCTCTCTCTGTCAAATAAATAAAATCTTAAAAAAAAAAAAAAAAAAACTCATGATTTTTTTGCCGCAATAGAAAAACCTGTCAGGGCGCCTGGGTGACTCAGTCAGTTAAGTGTCTGACTCTTGATTTTGGCTCAGGTCATGATCTCAGGATGGTGAGATCCAGCCTGCTTAAAATTCTCTCTCTGCCACTCCTTCTGCCCCTCCCCCTGTCCCTCCCCCTGCCTCTCTAAAAAACAAACAAAAAAAAAAACACTGCAATAGGCAGTCTCTCCTTGGGATCCTGCCTGCTGCTGCTTTGCAGTGTATTCAATCAATTTGTCTCCTTAAAACAAAAAAACTGTAATCAAAACAAAGTAGTACTGACACAAGAACAGACCTATAGACGAGTGGAAGAGAATAGAGAGCCCGGAAATGAACCCCGACTGGGGCGCCTGGCTGGCTCAGTCACTAGAGAACGCAACTCTTGATCTCAGGGTTGTGAGTTCAAGCCCCACGTTGGGTGTGGGAAAAAAAAAAAGAACTCCTACATGTATGGTTAATTTTCGACAATGGTGCCAAGACCATTGACTGGGGAAAGGACAGCCTTTTCAACAAATCATGCTGGGAAAACTGGATAGCCACGTGCAAAAGAAAGAGGTTGGGCCCTTACCTAACACCATATACACAACTCAAAATGGATCACAGAACGATAGGTCAAACCGTACAACTCTTAGAAGAAAACATAGAGGGGCGCCTGTCTGGCTCAGTCAGTTGGGTGTCTGCCTTCAGCTCAGGTCATGATCTTATGGTCCGGAGGTTGAGCCCGACATCGGGCTCCCTGCTCAGCGGGGAGTCTCCTTCTCCCTCTGCCCCTCCCCCTGCTTGTGCTCTCTCTCTCGCTCTATCAAATAAATACATAAAATTTAAAAAAACAACATAGGCGGACACTTAATGACAGTGGCTTTGGCGATGATTTCTTGGATATAACAACAAAGGCACAGGCAACAACAAATTGATCAGTTGGACTTCATTTAAAACTTTAGAAAATCATATATCTGACAAGGGATTAATATCAGAGCTATAAAGAAATCCTACGACTCAATAACAAAACAATTCAATTCAAAAATGTTCAAGGGCCTTGAATAGGCATTTCTCCAAAGATAATCAGATGGCCAATAAGCGCACGAAAAAGATGTTCAGTGTCGTTAGTCACTTGGGGAATGCGAGTCCAAACCACCGCGCGTCCCTTAGTGTGGCTGTCATGCACAATGACAAGTGTTCACAGTGATGGAGAAGCTGGGACCCTCGTGCATGCTGGAGGGAACGTAAATGGTGCCGCGGCTGTGGGGAATGTTTAGCCATTCTTCAAGAGTTAACATAGTTACAAGTTAAACGTAGAATTACCATATGACCCAGCAGATCCACTCCTAGGTACAGACCCCAAATCGCTGAAAGCTGGGACTCAGAGATACACGCATACGTCACACTCCTAGCAGCATTCTTCATGAGAGCCAAAGGCTGGTCACGACCCAAGGCCCATCGGCAGGTGAATGGATAAACAAAATGTGATAATTTTACTTCTTTTTATGGCGGAATAGTATTCCATGGAATATATACACTATTCCACCATAAAAAGCAATAAAATTCTGAATCATGCTCTGACATGGCTGCTTCCTTGAAGACATGCTAAATAAAACAAGCCTGACATAGAGGATATGTAACATGGGATTCCACTTTTATGAAGGGTCTAGAATAGGAAAAATCTAAGAAACTGCAAGTAGAGTAGAAGTTGAGGACGGGGAAATTCAGAACAGGTGAGCTTGGGCTGTCAGACAGTCCTGCCCAGAGCCCAAGCCCCTAGTGTTTATTTCCGACCACAATTCCTAATCAGGGGAAACCCCTAACCCTTGATTCTGTCCCAAGATCCACACGGGAACTGTTAGTGAGAGTTTATGGTTCTTCATTTATGTGGAGCCCGCAGTCTGAAGTCCCCATTTGTTGAGGTCTGCGGCTCAGTCCTTTCTCCAGTGCAAGTCTCCATGGTGGGAACTGGTGGTGGTAACACGGGGGCGTCTCCTGGCCAGGAAGCCATAGCATCTCCTGGTTACCGCTGAAGTATTAACGCGCATGCTTGTCTTGTTTTGTGTGGATAAAGACTGTTGCTAAGGGGAATCTCAGAAGCAGCCACAGAATTGGTGGGCACAGGTTGAGCCATTTAAAAGTTGTTAGAATAGTCACCACCTAACCCAAGGATTCCCATGTTAGGGTGTTGGTCATGGAATGGAATAGTTGACCCTGGGTCTCCTGCCAACCTGGAGAACATTTCTGCACCACAAGGTGCACTAGAAACACCACACAATCCCCAAACCCACGGCACATCCGTCAGGCTCTAAGAGACCCAAAAAAGGCTTAGCTAAAAGAAATGGAATATTTTAAATTTAAACACGTAAGCGTGACATCTTCCAGTACCAGGATCTATAGACATTTCCAAACATGGTGAAATTTTACTAAAAGCAACCTAGAATTACAATGGTCTCTATGAGAAACATTCCTATTAGTCGAGATCATTTAAAAGCAAGGGCTCCTGGGGCGCCTGGCTGGCTGAGTTGGTTAAGCGTCTGACCCTTGATTTCAGCTGGAGTCATGGTCATGGGGTCATGAGATGGAGCCCGACATCCGGCTGCACACTGGGCATGGAGCTTTCTCCCACCGCCAAAACCCCATCCCTGCTTGCGCGCTCAAGCTGTCGAAAGAAAGAAAGGAAAGAGAAAGAGAGAGAAAGGAAAGGAAAGGAAAGGAAAGGGAAGGAAGGAAGGAAGGAAGGAAGGAAGGAAGGAAGGAAGGAAGGAAGGAATTTGGGAGCAGGGGGAATGGAGAGTTACTATTTCGCTGGTACAGTTTCTATTTGGGATGATGGAAACACTCTGGAAATAGTGATGATGGCTGCACAACCTTGTGAATATACTTAATGCACTGAACTGTACCCTAAAAATGATTAAAATGGTAAATTTTATGTTTGTACATTTTATTTTAAAAAGGACATTGTTAATGTAAAAAGGTCAGAGGCAATTACTATCTAAAGTCGACAAACCTGAAAATAGGGCTTAGCCTCACAGAAACCCCACGTCTCCGTTGGTATCAGCCGTCCCAGCCAGCTGCAGCCGACGCTGGCTGTGAGTATCAGAGGGCATGCAAGACGAAGGGATATAAACTCAGCTCTCGGGCCAGGTTGAGATCTACCGAGTTCTGACTGAGTTCTGAGCCTTCTGCTTGCAGCTCCCTTGTATGAATCTGCCCGCTTTGCTCCTGGAAGGAGGTATTAGCAGAGGGGAAAAGAGAATGCCTTTGGGCGCCCATCCCTCCCCTGTGAAATGGTCCAGGGAAGTGTGATACGCCCCCTCCCAGGCTTCCCTTTTTTCCCAGCTTCAGCCAGCTGTCTCCTGTTGGAGTGGCTCCCACTCACGACGGCCATTCCAGAAGCCGGGATGCCCAGAAGCTTGCCCCTTTGACCTCTGGGAGCCCCTGGAGCTCATCTCCTTCGGTTGCCAGAGCTTGAGCTGCCAAGGCGGAATTTACACTTGTCCCCAAACAGTCATTCTCCCCCTCGGTGATGCTTAGACTTGTCTGGAGAGCTAGCATTTTAAAACATCCTCATGCCAGGGCCCTATCTTCAGCGCTTTGGTAAAAAAATACCTAACTGGTATTTCTTTTAAACAGCGTACCAGGTGATCCGAGTGTGTAGTTGAGAACCACTCTTCTGGATGCTGATTCATCCGCAGAGGCTTTCGGCTCAAGGCTCCATACAGAACTAGGAGAAGGAGCTGGGAGTCACTGTACTCTAGCATCCCGGCCCTGGAAGATGACAGGTTGGCAAGAGACTAGTATTAGTGGGCACGGAGGTTTATTTCTATCCCTGCTTTGTGCTTTTCTGTGTAGGAAAAGAAAAACCTCTTTTCCTTTCTTAAGGCCTGAAGTCTGCAAAACTGCTCTTCACATGCCCTTATTGTACGCACAGGAGTAAGGTCACGGAGGCAACTGTGACTCTCCAGACCTTCGGGAAGCCTCACCTGGATAGGAAGGAGGCCCGGACTCCCCAGAACAATGTGATCCCCGATCACTGGTGTGCCTGAGCCGGATGCTGGGTAGGCAAAGGCAGGTTGTTAATTAGCATATAAGCCAGCCAGACAGGGGCCCAAGAATTAGTTACAGCTGTTTTGAGCCTTGTTTGGGCATCTCAGGTCTGGGTGTGAGCCAGGTACCGAGACGTGCAGAGTGTGGTGTTCTACGTGTGATTATGTCTCCCGTGGTTTTATGATCAGGCAAGTCTGGGAAGCACTGGTCCCCAGTGTTCATTGTAACCACTGGGGCTGGCCACATGGATTCTGAAATGGAGAGGCCAGCAGGTGCTCGTCACGCAGGCTCTGAAGGCAGCATCAGGAACAGTGCCTTCATCCTGTGGTCAGTGGGGATCTGTTAAAAGGTCATTCTGGAGGCTAGCTCTGCTAGCTGCCCCTGCATTAAGTCAGGTGTGCACCAGCTTTCAGTTCATACCCTAGAAGTCACCTTTCAGGTGCCTCAGTATGTATATTTTTAACCCATGGGTTCCTCTGCAGGGACTAGACAGCTAAAAATCTGTTCTGGGGGTGTTCCAAGTCCAGCAGTTGGCCTTCTGGGCAGGCTTAGATGTGGCTTAGCCTGAAGTGGGAGAGACCACAAATGGGTGCTAGAATATTCTTTCAGCCTCCCAGTTCAAGATCAAAGACAGTGTCAGCTTTGCAGGGCTTCTGTGATAGCCCGGCTAGGATCTGTTGCGGATTGGCAGTTCCCAAAGCAGTGTCTTTCCCGGGGCTTTCTTGGGGGAGCGGAGGGGAGACAGGCCCTTTACACAACACCCTCTCAGAACCTCCTTCACTGCAGCCCCGTGGGGGGCAAGTTATCCAGGGTGATCTGTGCCCAGGGCTCAAACCCCTGGAGTCTGGCTTCGGCTCCGCCCCAGGGAAACGTTAGCAACGTTATCAGGAGAACCGTGCTGCGGCAAAGTTCTAATGCAGGTCCTGAATTACCAGTAACAATGCTCAAGGGTCTAAACTCTCCAGGCTTCGGTTAATTCCTTTCCCAAACCTGCCGATCCTCATCAATCATAAGAAGCGCCCCGGCAAAGGAGAGATTCCCATGACCCTCCCTGAACCTACTGCCTGACTCTGCAGAGAAGGCAGTCTGGGCGTCTGCATGCTAATAAGCGTCTGGGAGACACTGGCTCACGGCGTCCAGGGCAGCGCGAGCCGCAGGCGGGAGCAGTCGCCGGCCTGCCGTTGGGAGGCGGGCGCCGGGAAGCGTGCGGGTCTCCGTGGAGACGGGGGCGGGGCCGGGGCGGCGGTGACGTCGGGGGCGGGGCGCGCGCCCAACGACTAACGGCCGCGCGGGGCACAGTGCGGGGGCTGCATCCCGGCTGCGGTCACCCGGGCCGGCCCGGCCGGTCTGACCTCGGGCGGCGGCGGGGCGGCCGGGGGCGGGAAGGAAGGGCGCCCCCCGAGTGCCCGGGGCACCCGTGAAACGGAGGGGCCGCAGGGAGCTACTCCACTCCCGCTCTGGCGAGGCCCTGACCGAGGCAGCTCAACCGGCCCAGGCCGGGCGCTCCGCGCCGCTTCCCCGAGTAGAGAAGGGTCGGGAGCGCGGGAGCCAGCCCCGAACGTCTTTCCCGGGAACCCTCTTCGTTCTGCTCCCAGAGGTCTCCACCGGAGACCCTGGCTTCGGTGGGCGCGTACCTGAACTAGGCCACGTCCTCACGGGTGGTTTTGAGCCGTGGCATGGAGGAGGACTTTCCCGCTCCCCAGATCCCACGCCGCCCTCAGGCCACAGCTGGCGTGCCCGTCCCGCCCACATGCCCCGCAAGCCACCCGTCCTGGGGCGGCGGGCCGTGCACAGGGAGTCCGGATGCCCCGCACACGCCCGCAGCCGTCGCGGCCCTTGCACGTGCAGCCGCCTCTCGTTAGTCCTGACAGTTATGTGGGCTGGGGGGACGAGGCCGTCTTCGCCTCCACCACCACCCCCGGGCTCTCCAGACGCCTAGTTTAATACTTGGGGCAGAAAAGACCAGGCCAAATCTCTGTACCCCGTGAGGGCCCTTTTTATTGCATTTATTCAAATGTTTATTGAGCATCTATTGTGTGCCAGCACAGACTCGCCAAGGAGTGATAAGCACTATGAAGGAAAACACGGAACAGTGATTTGTGAAAGATGTGGGGGGCGGGGGGTTACCCTACTTCCGATGGGGTGTTTAGGGAGGGCTTCCCTGAAGACATTAACTTGATAGGCACAAAGGGACAAAGGCCGTGCAAGTCTGCTGGGTGAAGGAATAGCAGCACAAAGGCACTGCTGTGGTGTGTGGCTTGGCTGTCTGAGGCCAGCAGCGAAGGGGAGCCAGGGTAGGAACGGAAGCTGCCCAAGTGTTTCAGCGGGGGTGGGAAGGATCCGATGGGGGCTTGGGGAAAACCTGGCCTCTGTGAAGATCTGGCAACAGGGAGACCCACTTGGAGGCTTTCTCAACTGGACAGACGAGGGGGTCATGTGGGGCAAGAGCACTGGACTGGGAATTAGACCTGGAGTATGATCCAAATGGCCCGAACGGGCCCTGTCTCTTCTCTGGACCGCAGCTTCTTCATGTAAAACGGGGGGCTGAGGGGCGGGGTGCAGGGCAGATGGGACTACAAGACGTGGGCTAAGGATCCTCCCGTTCAATCCCTTCACGGTCCCAAAGCATTCCTCAAAAGCCACCTCTTTCAAGAAAGATCACTTGATGAGAGGGGAGTAAAGGAAAGGAACCCATTCTCTAAGAGCTATGTCAGGCTCCAGATTAGGCATTGATTTGGCTGGGCTTTTCTTCCCTTCCCCAAATATATTTCCGAAACTGACTAGGGCCAGGAGTTAGATTCGTTTCCAGATTTTCATCATTCGATGCTACGCAAGACAAGGTCTTGGAGGCAGAGCGACAGATAGGAAGCAAGCAAAAGCTCACGTAGCTGGAGGAACCTTATGAGAAAAGGAATCAGAATGACAGGATTGAGGGAGCTAGTGCGGACAAGAGGGGGGTGGTCTGGAAGGGGGGCCGGGCAGCAGCATGCCTGGCAGGGTGTCCGTGCACAGGGTGTGCCCGGTGGAGAGGGGGCCTGCAGGGAGGGCCGGAGCGCTGGGAGATAAAGTCGAAGAGGTCAGCAGGGCCTGAAAGCTGCAGGGCCTGGCGGGGGCTGCTGGCAGGTCCAAGCAGGACAGCAACAAGCTCGGGTTGAACTTGGGGGAAGAGGAGGCCGTGGCAGAGCCGGGTGGCAGGTGGCTGTCGGAAGTGGCCCGGTGAGCCATAATGTCCCCACTCTTCAGGGCCCCCCTCAGATAATGGCAGTTAGGGAGCAGAGTCTAGGTTGAGGTTGCGCCTCATCTCGGGCAGAAACTTCCAGGGCATCTGTTAATTCATTCTTGACCACTTCAGGATCCCCAAATTGGACAAGCAAATAACTATGAAATAAAACTCTGTGAGCCTTGCAAAGATCACGGTAGGCTTTCCACTAGGGTTTTCAAAGGTGTCACAACCCTGTGGAGTCCCTGCCCGCTCTGCCAGGCGGCCTAGCAGGCCCAGTACACACACACTTTTGAGTTGTGACCCGTGTAGGGTTGCTGCTGTGACAGGAAGCACAAGCCTCCCAGCCGGACCTGGGTTTGAATCCCATCTCATTCATTCAACAAATATTTATTGAGGGCCTACTATGTGCCAGGCCCTATGCAGCAGTGAGTTAGACAGGGTTCCTGCTCTTGTGGGGATGACAGGCACAAGACAGGATAATCTCCGAAAGTGATAAGTGGTATAAAAGCAAAGTATGAGACTGTCTGGAGGTGGCAGAGGGGGGCTACTTGCAATGGGGTAAACAGCAAATTCTTTGCCATCTTTCCCTGGCCGTATATCATCAGGGACATTACCTAACCTCTCCGAAGCCTCAGTTTCCTCATCTGGACAGTGGAGGTGGAAATACACCAGCCAGCCACATGCAACCGCCCGGGGAACGTTCGATTCCTGGCAAGCGTGGGACCCGGGCTCCATCTGTTGAGCAGGGGGCCGCAGGCTGCTCTCAGTTCTTCCCCAGGAAGAAAGTTGGTCCACAAACTGAGACTGCTTGTAGGAAAGGGAGATAAAGCTGAGATTCCCTCGCCTGCACCCCCGCCAACAGGGATCTCGCTGCTGCCGAGGCCAAAGCAGCCCCCCCCCCCCGGGCTAATGGCGCAGTAAGACCTAGAAAGGTGGTTTCTCTGTCAGGTTTTGTCCTGGTGGTCCGGAGCCCCCTCCCAGAACGGGTTTTCCATCCTGTCCCAGCTCCGCGGGCCTCAGACAGAGGATTCTGGAGAAGAGCTGTCAAGCTCTACCACAGGTCTGAGGCCAGGAGACCGTTCTGGCACCAACCGCCTCAGGAAGCCAAGCCCTGCGGGGCAGGCTCCCTTCAGAGCCGGCACTTCCCACAGGGGCAGAGGCAAGGCTGCGGGGTCCCAGAGCCCCAGCCTGGCCAGTGCTCCCCCTCGGAGCCTGTCAGCTGGCCTGGGCCAGGGGGAGCCCTAGGACTGTGCCGGGACACCTCTGCCCCCCAAGGAAAGGAATGCCCCTGAAGGCTTCGGGCTGGGAGCTACCCTCCCCTCACCCCGGCCTCGCCTCCCACTTCCCACAGGGGCAGAGGCAAGGCTGCGGGGTCCCAGAGCCCCAGCCTGGCCAGTGCTCCCCCTCGGAGCCTGTCAGCTGGCCTGGGCCAGGGGGAGCCCTAGGACTGTGCCGGGACACCTCTGCCCCCCAAGGAAAGGAATGCCCCTGAAGGCTTCGGGCTGGGAGCTACCCTCCCCTCACCCCGGCCTCGCCTCCCTGCCGCTGGCAGCCCAGCCCCTCTGAGCCGCTGTCCTAGGTCCCCACCCAAGGGTGAGCCCGGTGGGCACAGCTCCTCAGGGGCGCGGCCTGGAGAAGCCGTTTGCCGGCTTCCGCCGCTCATTCCCTCTTTCCAACCCTCAGCCCGCGTCCGAGCTCGGAGCGCCTGAGGCCCTGTGCCCCACACGGGCTGGAGGGCTGGGCAGAGACCCCACTTCCAAGCCCCGGGACCCTCAGGGAGGAGGAGTCGGGGCTCTGGTGAACCACAGAGCCCAGGGCGGCCAGGCAGACAGGCGGGCGGCTGAGGCCTCTGACAGGGATGAAGAATGGGATACGAAGTTAGAAAAGCTGGCAGAAGGCAGACCGCTAGACTCGGCCACAGCCCATAGCAGGGGGCATCGGGGGTGGCCCTAAGGAGTGATGGCAGCCCCTGAGATGGGGGCCCAGGGGAGAGCACACATACACGAGCTGGGGGTTCCAAAACACGAAAAGAAAGAAAAACGAATCCTGAGGTCTGAGTGCTCCCCCCTTGGTTCATGGAAACAGGCCCCAGGCGGGGAACACTGGGCAGCAGAGGAGGAAATGGGGGGCGCGGGGGGAGGGGCAGGCTCTGAGGACAACCTGGCCACAGGTCACCAAAAGTTAACAATTCTCTTTGACAGAGAAATCCCAATTACAGGATGACTCCGTCGATATTTCTGGGCTAGTGACGAGAGTCATGGAAGCACTGGAAGAGCGGGGCACACCCATCAACGGGGCTGGCTAACTAAAGCCGGGCACACGCTGGGGGCCGCTCCGCAGCTGTTCCGGAGAACACGCTACGGCCGGATGTGCTGACCGGCCCTCCGGCTTAACAGAGCAAGAGGCACCCCTGCGCCCGCCCTGCGGGATCGGGGAGCGGGGCTGAGGGGCTGGGGCTTTGTTTTCACTTCGCATCCTTCTGCACTGTTGGGTTTTGGACCACGAATAATTTTACTGATTAAAAACTAATGGGCTTTTAAAGAAATGGGGGGAAACAAGGCCTGGGGAAAGGCAGGTGACTTACAGCAGGGCCCGGGGCCCCCACCTCCCTTTTCTCCTGCACCTGCTGTCTGCTCGGTCCAGCAGCCTTCAGGGCTCTTGGAAAATGGACAGACGGGAGGTGGCTCAATTCTGCAAACAGGTTCAAATCTCCCATCATCCTCAACTCTTATCACCTCTGTGGGCCTTATCTCTAGGTTGGGGATTCTTACTTGACACCCATGGTCCCCAGGTCCCTGGGGTGGAGCCCTCCCTCGAGGCCCATGCAGACATGTGCAAGCGGGCCTCCCATCCCTTCTCCTCTAATGCAATTCGGAATGAACACAGCATTTAACGCTGTGAGAGGTCCCACAAGGTCTGGCTTCTTCCCTAATGAGCACCACTTACCTCCATTCTTAAAACAACGCGTATCCTATCAGAACCCTTTGTGGGGCTCCTGTTTTGCTGGTGCCCTAAGCATGGGCCGTCTGCACTTAGGAACCAGACTCCTGGCCTGTCCCATTCTCCCTGCAGAGCTGGGGCCCAGCTCCTCCTTTGGGACCCTACCGGGCTGGAGGGGCCAGCAGGCTCCCTCCAAGCGAGGCCTCCGGGAACTCCAAGCTCTCTTGGTCCCCACGTATCGCACCCTTTCAGCCTCAGCATCGACAAGTCCACTCCTTTGATCTCTGGCCGCTTCTCCCGGGATCTTCCGACCCACCGGCCCCTCTGAGCCCACTGCCCAGCCACAGGGGGCGAGGGGCCAGGGCCCCCGAACAACGTCCCCATTCAGGGCTTCACAATACACATTTGCATCTTAAAGGCAACCTTCCCCACAGTCTCGCCTGGAGAATTTCCCTTTGTCTCCCCTTAAATGCTGAAAAGTACTTAATGCCTCTCTATTTATGTTTTAAATTCCAAACTGGGCTCTGCCACCCTCCTTCCCAGTCCAGGCCTAGGATGGAGCCAACCTCTCGGTTTAAAACATGTTTTGGGGAGACAGACTCTTTGGCCCTCAACTGTTACCCTCAGCAGGGAACAGCCAACAGGGCCTTTCCTGGGGAGGGGCCGTCAAGTGGCAGGGCCTCTGAATCCTGTCCCTGAGGCTGGGGACTCCCACCCAGGCCTTCTGAAACCCTCCCAGGTGGAGGTGCCCCCCCCCCGCTTGGGCTCTAGAGGGGATACCCCTTTTACAGATGGTAACACTGAGGCTGACAGAAACACAGGAGCCTTCCCAGAGCCCAGGGTTCGGCATCATAGACTGAGACTTGCCACCTTCTGCCTGACACCAGGCAGGATTTCTTTGTTTTGCTTCTCGTTCTCCAGAAAGGCTGTATCCTTGCCGGTCCTCCCTTCTCCTGAGGACATCTCAGTTCAGAAGTCCAGACTCAGGTTGCCAAAGCTGGAGGGTCCTGCACACAGCCGACCCCCTTTCACAAACTGGGGAACTGAGGGCACAGTAGTGTGGGGGCAGCGGTGGGTCACACGCGAAGTTTGTGGGAGTGCCGGGCTCCAAGCCCAACCAGGAACTCCTGACCCCCAGCCCACCTTCCTGGTGCGGCAACTGCAGGCAAACCAGTGTTGTCTTCAGGGGGCGGACGGCAGTGAGCAAGGGCAGCAACCGGGCAGGGGGTGTGCCCAGCCCTGGGGTCCGGCGGGGAGCAAGGCAGACCCAACTCTGTTCTTACAGACGCCCAGTACACACGTAAATAGACCAGTTAGGGTCAGATGATGATAAGTGCTATGCAGAAAATCAAGCAGGGTGATGTGATACAGGAATTCTCCAGAGGTATTCGGCCTGGCTGGCTAGGCAGCTACCCTGGAGAGGATCTCGAGAATTGAGATAGGAGTAACTGCTGTCAGCCACACAGCAAGTGCAAAGGCCCTGAGGGCCACCCCCCCCC
>NW_024423786.1:2782343-2796230 GCF_017311325.1 Ursus maritimus
GGGGGGGGGGGGGGGGGATACAGGAGATCGGACTTCCGTGTTAGCCGCTCCATCTGCTGCTGCGTGGAGAGGCTTGGAGGACCCAGAGGGGAATGGTGGAGATCTCGGGGCCTTGGGGAGGACCCCGTTTTGGGAATAGATGTGACCAGAATCGATAGGTTCAATGAGAGGGTAGAGGAGAAAAGAAATTGGGGCCAAGTCTGTGCTTTGGGGCTACAACTGTCTATGAACCCTCGGGGAGGACCAGGTTTACAAGAGAAGACAGAGTTCTGTTTTAGCTGTCACCCGGAGAGAGACGTGCTTGGACATCCCAGTGGAGCTAGCGGCAGGCGGCTGGCGGCCAGTCAGTCCGTCAAGAGAGACAGGAATGAAGGATGACATAAATGGGGTGTCATCGGTGTGTGGATGGTGTTTGGAGCCCCAGGACTGGAGGAGGAACTCACCTAAGGAGAGAGGACCCACCTACCCACCCTGATTCTGCCCCCAGCGTAACTCCAAGACTGGTCTGGCCTGGGGCTGACGCGGGAGGGGGTCGTCTCTGCTAGGCCCTGGCCACTTCCAGATGTTTCTTTCTCCAAATTCCATCATTTTTCTTCATTACTTGAGGACTTCCCCACCTACGTTTCCTTAGAGAAGTGACGGGGGGTGGGGGGCTGTCTGGGAGTGTGGGGTTTGAGAAGCATCCCTGAAGGCTGGCAGGACTCCAGGCCTAGAATCCTGGCTAACTGGACAAAGCCACTATCCTCCGTCCCCCAAGCCTGTGTCCTTATCGGTAAAACGAGGCCAGTGGGATGAAGCCACTTAGTCTCTGCCAGTTCCCAAGGCCCTAGAATTCGTCTCCTGGAGCCCTGCTTCACAGGTCCACAGGCAGCGACCCCCTCCCCCCAACAAAAGCGCCTGCTCCACCAGCAGGCCAAGGAGCCCACCGGGCTGGTGTGGACTCTGAGCCCTGTCTTCTGCGTCCTCCAGCGGCCTGATCACACTGCCCTGCCTCATGTGTCCACTCCCTCCATTGATCCCTTCTCTCCAATCACAGCTAGGCCTCCCCCCGGGGCTGGAGAACCTTCCATCTGCCCCACAGTGGCCACACTCCCCAAACTGACCAGGTGCTGGGAGTCTGGCCCGTTTAGAGGGGTAACAGTTCCCTCAGGCCCTGTTTCTTCTGCCCCCAACCACGGTGAATCTTCA
This sequence comes from Ursus maritimus, assembly GCF_017311325.1. Taxonomy (NCBI): domain Eukaryota; kingdom Metazoa; phylum Chordata; class Mammalia; order Carnivora; family Ursidae; genus Ursus; species Ursus maritimus. The sequence goes on from NW_024423786.1 coordinate 2,783,532, forward strand.
GATTTTTTTCTTAAAGGAAAGCTGAAATCTGGACACATTTTTATCTGAAATCACCTGATTTTTCAATCCTGGACTAATTTAGTTGTTTTGTTTTTAAAACACTGGGCAAAACAGGCAGATTCCAGCCAGAGGGTCTCGGAAGCTAGAAGCCTGCCAGTCTCTCCAGCTCTGCTGACCCTGTCCACTCTGCGGACGGATCGATCCACTTTCTGAATGGGCCGCATTGTCACAGACCAGCCCTTCTTTCTTGAAACTCTCTCCTCCTTAGCTTCCATGACAGCAGCCACACCTGGTTCCCTCCTTCCTCTCTGACCGTTCTTCCTCTGTCTCGCATGGAGCACCCCTCCCTTTCCTACCATTTCCACATCCTCCTCTTCCCTGCACAATGACCCTGGGAAGACACCCCGACCCAGCCTGCTGCTGCAACCAGCTCCAGATTCACATTTCCAGCGACCTTCTCTCCGGGATGGCTGGGCAAATACCAGTCTGAGGGTGCCCTTGCTGCCCATGCTGGGGTGCCACCAGGGGCATCACCCTCTGCTCTTGCTCTGACCTTTCAGAGACCAAGCTCAAGCCCCTCTGGGCCAGTCACCTGGCTGCCTCCCCCTCCAGTTGGTCTCCTGGGGCCAGCTCTCTTCCCGGGGTCCTGTTCCCACCCCAGCTCCGCGCACCCTGGTCCACCATGCTAGGGCCGCCATACCCACCTCCCTGGGGTGCCCTCTACTCCGTCTCAGATGGCTTCTGCTCCTGAATAGAAAGTCCTCGGCGGCTGCAGCGACCCCATCTTACTGCTTCTCTCACCGCACTACATCCTCCGCATCGCCCAGGCTGCACATGCTTCCCATTTCCGGAAACTGGTTTTTGCTCAAGCCACGCGGTCTCTGCAACACCTTTCTGCTCCCCAGCTGCCCCCGGGGCTCAGCCAGTGGCACTTTCAGAAACCCACCCCAGTCTCCGCTAGGAGATTGCTGATGGTCTCTCCTCACCTTGGCTGAGGTCTTAGGCCAGCAAGGTTTTCCTGGCTTGACACACAGTTCACTGGGGTGGGGGGAAGGGGTCCTCCTTCCTGGGAGACGGCCAAGAAGGCCAAGCCCGTCTTGGCAGGGACCTGGACTTATCTTCCTTCTCCTATAGGCTGTACTCACTGCCCTGAGGGACGAAGCCCTTCTCTGGCTCAATGCCACTGACCCCCCCCCCAAAAAATCCACCCCGGTCTCACCATTCCCAGCCTCGATTTCCTCCTCTCCTGGGCCTTATTCACTAGTATGTCTGAGGGGCAAATGGGGTCTTGTGCCTGCTCTGGGAAAAGGATGCAAGCGGACAGGGGCCTCTTGGGGGTAGAAAGCCTAGAACGCCCCCCCACACCCCCTTCCCGGACTTCACGGCCTCCAGCTCTCTCCACCCTGCAACCCGTCCCATCCACCCCCCCATGTTCGAGCCTAAAATCACTTACCCCAAAGGGATCAGCTCTCCTCCCGACGTGTCTCCCCATGGTCTCAGCTTCCCCAAGTAGAGGCTTTTTTGGCTTCGAGAAAGACTGTTCAGCGCCTCCTCGGCACCAGTTATGCTGCACCCCGACTAGCTCAGAGCTGCCAGACTCGCACAGGCCGCCGCGGAGGACTTCGCCTGGTACCAGGAGAGAGGGAGCTGGGAGAGCAGTCTCCAGGACCCGCTTTTCACCCCCCTTCCCGCAGGACAGGGGGAGGGGGAGGGCTGCAGCACCTCCCCTCCCCCATCCCGTCTGAGAACTCCTTCGGGGGTCGCTGCCCGACACTCGCTCCACCAGCTGCACCGTGGAACCGCCATTTGGCTTTGGGGCGGACGGTGGCGGCTACTTGCGCACCACAAAATGGGGCACTTGGAGCATCAGCGCCAGTTGGGGGGTGGTAAGGAAATGTCCGCAGAGAGACACCTGCGGTCGTCCCCCACTTCCTCCCGGGCGGTGCCCAGGCCGGTGAGGCAAAACAAGACCCCGGGCGCGCAGCTGGAGGGCGCTTCCAGCCGCCGTCCCCTTGGACTCGGGCGGAGACCCCCCTCGAAGATGTCCTAGCACACTTCACATTGCCCCAGCCGACCACGTGAGGGCGTGCCCTGTGTTAGTTCGGACAAATTAAAGCTCGTCCCGCGGGCAGGCCAGGGGCCCCCTGACCGCTCTCAGGGCTTGGGTGGCCGTGGCGCACTCTTGGCTGCCGGCCGCAAAGCTCCGGGCCGCTCGGCCTCCCCCGGGGCCCGCGCTATTCGCCCCCAAACCGGGTGCCCCCCTCCTCTCGCGCTCCCGCAGCATAGGGTGCACCCCTCCGTTCCCCTTTACCGAGCCCTTCCCGGGCGCAGGCCGCCTCTCTGCTGCGCCGCAGCCTCGGGCCCTGTCCGGGGCGCTCGGCCGTGGTCTCGGTGGCGCCCGGGAGGCGCGGGCCGGGAAGCCAGCGGCCGAGGAAGGGGCTCCAAGAAGCACAAGTTGGCGCTGGCTCCAGACCAGGCTGTTGTTGTTCTCAACGTGGTCCGCCATGGAGCTATAAAAGCGGAGCGGAGCGCCCTCCTCGCCAGAGCGCAGCGCGCACGCCCAGCGAGCTTCGGCGACGGCAGCGGTAGCAACAGCCGCGGCGCTCACTTGGCCGATTTCCCCGCTTTGGCTGGGTCTCGGCTCCGGCCCCCTCCGCCCCGACACCCCCCTCCGCTCCGGTTCCAGCTTCGGCTCCAGCTCCGGCCCCGGCCCGGGACCCCCCGCTCCGGCCGGCCCGGCCCCCGCCCCAGCCCTGCCGCCCGGCCCCAGGCCCGGCCGCGGCCGCTCCCGCCTGGAGCCGCCGCGCGCCCCCAGTCCCCCGGCGCCCCCTCGGCCCCTCGCCTTCCTCTTCCCGGCGCGGCCCCCGGGCTTTCGCGCCCCGCCCGCCACCAACCCGCTCGCCACCATGTCTGTGGAGCTCGAGGAGGCCCTGCCGCTGACGACCGCCGAGGGGGCGGCCAAGAAGGCGGCCAAGGCTGGCGGCTCGGCGGCGCTGTCCCCGTCTAAGAAGAAAAAGAACAACAAGAAGAAGAACCAGCCGGGCAAGTACAGCCAGCTGGTGGTGGAGACCATCCGCAGGCTGGGCGAGCGCAACGGCTCGTCGCTGGCCAAGATCTACACGGAGGCCAAGAAGGTGGCGTGGTTCGATCAGCAGAACGGGCGCACCTACCTCAAGTATTCCATCAAGGCGCTGGTGCAGAACGACACGCTCCTGCAGGTGAAGGGCACCGGCGCCAACGGCTCGTTCAAGCTCAACCGCAAGAAGCTGGAGGGCGGCGGCGAGCGGCGCGGAGCCACGGCGGCCGCCACCGCCCCGGCGCCCACCGCGCACAAGGCCAAGAAGGCGGCCCCGGGCGCGGCCGGCTCCCGGCGCGCGGACAAGAAGCCGGCCAAGGGCCAGAAGCCCGAGAAGCGCTCGCACAAGAAGGGCGCCGCCTCCAAGAAGGACAAAGGCAGCAAGGCTAAGAAGGCGGCGGCCGCCGGGGGCAAGAAGGTGAAGAAGGCGGCCAAGCCCAGCGTCCCCAAGGTGCCCAAGGGCCGCAAGTGAGCGCGCCGGCCTGCCGGGTATTCCCGGCGTTCGGTTTTTCTACCCCAAGTGTATGTAGGTTTTGTACGGTTGTCCGGCCGGGCCGCCGCCGCCCCTGCTCTGAGCCGCACGGCGGGCCCCGGGCCCGCTCCATCCCCTCACCGTTTCCCCTCCCCCGCCGCCGTAGCTTTTTTTTTGTTGTTTTTGCTTTAGATTTTTGAAACGGCCTGGCGACGCCCCTATTGGCTCTCGCCCTTGGCAACGGCCGTCGCCATGGTTACCGGCCCCTAGGCGCCAATGGCCGCGGCCGCGCCTGCCTGCCCGGGCGGGGGCCTCGGGGTGGCCGGGCCCTGGTGCGCGGGGACCCGGCGGCCGCGCCGCCCTTCCCCACTCTCCACCCTCCGCCTTTGGGTGCGCGACAAACAATCGCTCGGGGCGCGGGCCGCGCGGCCTTCCCTTCATCCCGCCGGCCTTTTGGGGGCACAATAAATTGTTTAAACCTTTGAACCGCTCTCGTTTTCTTCCGAGTGGAGTAGGGATGGGCGCTGTCGGCGCGCGGCTTGGGTTGGATGGGGTCCCAAGGGTCCTGGGCTCCCCGGATGTTAGCGAGGTAGGTCTGGAGCCTGGAGTACTCCGCACGGGGCGGTAACTGTGGGGGAGAGGGAGGGGGCGGCTGGCTGATCCCGGAGGGATCCTCAAGGGACGATCTCCTGTGAGCGGGGGTGGAAAGATGCTGGAGATCGGCTGGTCGGGCCCCCGCTAAGGGTGGGGGGGGAGGGGACAGCCCTGGCTTTTCGGGGTTTGCTGGTCAGGGCCCCTCAGCAGGTACAAGGTCACACCAGGCTGGGCCTTTGCAGAGTTAGTCTGAATTCACGGAGACTTTGTGTTGATGTGACGAGGATATTGGAAATGTGGAGGCTTTGGGCTCTGGCTCACTGAGCACAGCCCGAGGTGTGGCCTGAGGAAGGCATTGATCCTCAGCTTGTTGGCTGATCTGGAGTGCACACGGGACCAGAGGGTTACTGGACAAGTTGGGAAGAATGATCTCAGCCCTGATGTCCAGTATATGTGATAGTTGTACTTAAGACCAGTTGAGCCCATGACGGGTTGAAGACAACCCTGCAAAAGGAAGGCTCTGGGGCAGGGGGAAGCTAGGGAATATTCTAGAACAGTGGGTATGTACATGTACCAAGCTGGGTAAGCCTGGGCTAGCGGTGGGCGACAGTCTGTGTTAGAGACTGCAGGTGGTGGGGGGAAGGGCAGTGGGGGAGGGGAGGGGAGGGGAGGGAGCATCACTGGAGAAGCCCCCTCCCCTGGCTTGCTGGTATCCCTGACCCAGGCCTGGCAGGCACTACCCTCCCCCAGCGCACACAGTGGGGTCACAGGGCAAACCCTTCCCCACAGGGTAAGTGGCCACTCCATGTGCTCTTTCAGTTTTTTAAAATCTTGCTGGGTCTCCCTGCTGCCCGCTGCCTCCTGCCTCTGGGAACTGCGGGCCCCAGTGCCAGCATGAGTCTTCCCTACCTTGTCCTGGGCTGGGCTGTGAGGGAGGACGGAGTGGTGGGCAAAACCAGCACAGGCTCCCGCCCTGCCCAAGCGTCCCTGCCAGTGGAGAAGACCAAGTCACAGCCAGATCCCTCTGCCCATCCTTGCTGTCTAGGCAGAAGGTTTGAGAACAGGATGAACCGCCCCTCCCCCCCAGTATGGAGCCCTGTGACTGATGGCAGTAGGGGGCCCTGTCACTGGGGCAAAAGAGGAAATGGGATGCTAGCCTTGGCTGCTACTTTTCTGGTTCTGGGCAACCATGTGCATCCAGGAGACAGGGGCTGACATGTCCACCCACCCTGCCAGCCCATGTCCTGGCCACTTGCTGGTTAGTAACAGTTTCCTCCATTCTGCAGCGTTGGGGGGGAGGGGTGCCCAGTGCCCTGTCGCAGAGCCATGGTGCCAGCCCAGCTCCTGTCCCACACTGCCTGCAGGCCAGCTAATAGGCCATCAGCAGCTAGAAGCCAGGAGAGGCTTCAGCCTCCCCGGGATTCTGGGGGATGGTGCTCCTGACCAGCTGAATGTGATCCCTCAGATTCCATCCCCAGCCCCTACATTAGAAACCCAAGCCCAAATGCCACTTAGGCTCACCCCTCACCCCAGTTGTCCAAATCGCAATCTGAGGTACTCAGGTTGTAAGAGGGTTGAGAAGGGCTGCTACTGGGGCCCTGGGCACATGGACACCACACCTTCTGTGCAAAAATCACACGGAGTGTCATCTCTTCCTCTGAGCCCTCCTAACCAGAGGCCCCCATCCCCGACCATCTGTCCCTTGCGGACATCTCGTGAGCACCGTAACCCCAAAGTGCGCTTCAGGTCCCTTGTATTCCACGCTGCCTTTCCCTATTTCCCACCCAAATCCACCCTTTGTCGCTCATACAGTCTGGAGCTTTGATGCTGCTGCCCCCATCTCTCTCCTGTCCCCCTCTCCATTCCTTGCACACTTGGGGCCCTGGCTGGCTGTCTTCTCCATCTTGAGACCTGCCTGTTCCAGGAGCACTGGCGCTCCTGTGGACCAGCCCTCTATGGGGCAGGCCTCTCACTCTTCTGATAATAAAGAACACGGTCATATTTTTTCTGGGGACCCAAGCCACCCTGCTCTCAAGCCACCTGGCCCTGGAGATCTGACTCTCCATTCCCAGGAATGTTCATGTGACTGAAGACCTGGCCAATGAGTGTTCAGTTGTTCACTTTGCCACAACCATTGGATCAGATATAGGTCTTGACCTCAGTGAGTTCAATGAGAGTCAATCCTGGGACTCTTCCTGGAGCTACTGAGAAAGAGGCACCCTCTCCCCCGGTAGGGACAGGGGGCCAGAGTTGTCAGTAGCCATCTTTGTCAATACACCCGGAGAGCCCATCTGAAAAAGGAGCCAAGACAGAAAGTTGGAACCACGAAACGGAGAGACAGACACCTGAGGACATTAACAGGGCCTCTGGATCCAGCCATGCCTGAAGATAGTTTAGACCTGACTGCCACATTGCTTTTTACGCTGGCTCATTTGAATTGGCTTTTGTCACTTGCAATCTGGTCTCTCATTCCTTTGACTCACTTTACCCTCCCGTGCTCACATCCTGGACCTTGTCATTCCTTTAAATTGTTCTTCTGAAAGGGCTTTCCCAGTGTCCCACTGTCTACCCACAGGCCCCTCCCCTCCTCTCTTCTCAGGGTGCTCACTAGACCCTTCAGCTGAGCTGCACTTCTGCATGGGTCCCACGTCACTGACCTCACCCCAAGTTGAAGAATGGATGGCTGTGACTTGCCCCATGTGAACCCTTGGTGTGTGCCAGGCACTCTGAGGAAGGCTGCCCAGGCCACATCTCAGCCTTGTGACAGCCCCAGTGGGGAGGATGTTCAAAAGCTGGGCTTGAGGGTTTGGTGCTGAGACTGGGAAGGCTGTATTTTCTGCCCTGACCCCCTACTCTGCTCCTGCACGGGGCTGGGGAGCCCAGGACCCGCTGTCAACCTCCTGTGTCTCTTAGACCTTACCGAGGAGCCTCAATTCCAGGTGAACGCTGGAGGCACAGGATTTTGTGAAGTTCTGGAGGAGGATGTCCTGGGGCAGGCGACCCCGGTGCCAGGAGGAAGCAAAGGACCACGTGTATTGGCTTGTCTGTAAAATAGGGGCTTAACAATTGCACCGGCCTGGGCTCCTCCCCACATCCCCTGATAAGGAGGGGAAGGGGGTTTGAGTGGGACCAGGTCTCCAGAGGCTGAGATCAACGTTCCAGGTCTGGTCCACGGTGTCTTTTGGTCTGGGCAAGATTATTCTCCCCGTGCCTCCTCTTCCTTATCTATAAATGGAGCCAAGAAAGATTTCTTTTACTCACCCATCAGCTAACCAGGGGGTGGGAACACACTGCCTCCAGTCAGTCTCCAGGTTTCCCCACACCCCCCTGCCCCCGGGGTGTAGCGTACTTTCCTCCTGCCTCCCTACCTCCCTCCTCTCATGAGGCTGGGATCTGCCTCCCTGCAAACCTCCTCATGTTCTCAGGTCTACCTCCTGGGTCCCTAGATCTGACTTCTCCCTGGTCCCAGGACAGCCCTGAAGTCACTGGAAAGGCCCATTTCAGGCTGTGCAAGCCTTAGTGACCCGTATGATGGAGTCTCCACCCACTGGACTCCTGTAGACTTACCTAGCTGAACCTGTCCCTCTGCCGGGGCAAGGCTTAGCACCGAGCACAGAACCTGATGGGGGTGGGGGCTCGAGCACTCAGCACAAGGGGTGCTGCCATCCCTCTGTCCCAGGAATGGAACCTTGGCTGATAGAGCCAGAGGGCCCTTTAGCCATTTTGGCAGCTCCATTAGTCAAAAGAGGCAGCGAAGAGTCCCTGGGTCTTTCCACAGCAAGTGCTACTGGGGCCACTTGCACTTGCAAATGGGGGCACAGATCCTTGCAGAGATACTGCGAGAACAGAATGAGGTCTCGTATGACCTAGTCCACAGTCATTCATTCAGCACACGCTGGCTGAACAGAGGCAGGGATGGGGGCCAAATGGACCCGCTTCCTGTTCTTGAGGAGGGTGTGCAGGAGGACAGACAAGCCAGTGGCTTGTCCGGGGACAGTCCAGGCTGGAGCACTAGCACAGCCGCAGGGTGGCAGAAACTCCCGAGGCTGGGGAATGGTGGAAGCGGCAAGCAGACTGAGCAGGCACGAGGCAGGAAGGGTCAGCAGGGCTTCAGGTTCCCCTCTCAGTTGGAGTTCAGTGAAGAAGCAGAACCAGAGGGCTACGAGGCACACACACACCTGTACACATGGATTGGATTGCAGGGCTGAGGAACTAGCCTCCATAGGCTGAATTTCTGCGACCGAGGCTGGAGCCTGCGGTGCCCGGACAGCAGCAGCAGATCACCAGCAGGCCGACATCGCACAAGCTGGAACCCCGGGACAGACTGAAACTTGGGTTGGTTCTTGTTTCCTCTGACCTTGGTGATGAGGGCATCCTGCAGAAGCTGAGACCCTTCCTCACAGAGTTAACCATGCACACACCCGAGTCAGCAAAACCGAAGGAGAATCCAGGGCAAGTCGAGTTGACTGGGGCTGCTTCACATCAAGGAGGTAAATCACTTGATCAGCAACCAAATGGTGGCTTCCTTCCAAATCTGGCAAGAACCTTGTGGCCCACCCTGTGGGAAACCTATGAGTATGGGAGTTGTGGGAAATAGAGTTCAGCCTGGCCAAGCTGACACACGACCAAGCCGTCGCAGTTCCGCATTATAAAACAGGCAGGTGTGGAAGGGCGAGGAGGAACTGGACTGTCTCGAACACAGATGTGCACAGGCACCAGGCCAGGCCGGGCAGTCTGGCCAGCTGGAGGACACAGACCCCACCTGAAGAGGGGCAGTGACTACCGGTTCTGCCGACGGCTTCCCAGTTCTCAGACCATGTCAGAAGCACCTCCTGAAAATGCATCTAAGTTCCCCTCCAGAGGCAGGGAGTGGCTTGGGCCATCCAGGGTGCCTCTGCCTGCCAGTGGTCCCACATGGGGCTCAGTCATCAGAAGCACCCTTTGAGAATTTTTTATGTAGAAACCATACGCTTTTTTTGGTGAAACCTCCCACTTGTAAAATGTGGGCTTAAAAAAACAAATACTCCACCTCACTACCATCAGGACAACTACTATTAAAAAAAAGTGGTGGCAAGAACGCAGAGAAATTGGGGCCCTTGTGCAATGTCAGTGGGAATGTGAGACGGTGCAGCCGCTGGGGCAACTGTATGGAGGTGCCTCAACAAATTAAACAGAGAATTATCATATCACCCAGCAATTTTACTTCTGGGCACGTGCCCAAAGGAATTGAAAGTATCGACTCGGAGATTTGTACACCCAGGTTCATAGCAGCATTATTCATAGTAGCCAAGAGGTGGAAGCACCATACCTGTCCATCGATGGGTGAAGCGATACACAAAATGTGGCGTATCCGTGTGATGGAGGGTTATCCAGCCTTAAAAAGGGAAGAAAGTCCGACACATGCTATAACGTGGATGAAGCTTGAGGACATGTTGCTCAATGCAATAAACCAGTCACGAAAAGACAAATACTATAAGATCCCACTTACATGAAATATCTAGAACAGTAAAAGTCATCAGAGACAGAAAATAGAATGGTTGCCAGGGCCTCTGGGGTAGGAAGAAATGGGACTTGTTTAACGGGGACAGAATTTTAGTTTTGCAGGATGAAAATGTTCCGGAGATGGTTGCACAACATCGTGGATATATGTAATGCTACTGAAGTGTGCACTTACGAATGGTTAAGATGGCACATTTTATGTCATGTGTATTTTACCACAGTTTAAAACAAATAGTACATGGGCCAAATGAAATCATGTGCGAGCTCAGTGTGGCCTGCAGCTCCCCACCTTTTGAGATCCCTCAACTTGATCTCTATCAGGGCCCTTCTGGCTGCTTCACAAGACAAGAGGCCCTGGATGGTGGTGTCCTGATGGAAAGAAACTAAGACAAAGGAAGCTATTAAGTGGTGAAACCAGAGACCCAGCCTGCCGGTACTGGGGGCCTGCACCAGAGGTAACAACCTCTCCACAGAGGATTGTCATTAAGACTTTTTTTTTTAAGATTTTATTTATTTATTTGACAGAGAGAGACAGCCAGAGAGAGAGGGAACACAAGCAGGGGGAGTGGGAGAGGAAGAAGCAGGCTCACAGTAGAGGAGCCCGATGTGGGGCTCGATCCCAGAACGCTGGGATCACGCCCTGAGCCGAAGGCAGACGCTTAACCGCTGTGCCACCCAGGCGCCCCTGTCGTTAAGAATTCTGAGCCTTGTGCACTGCACGCTGCAGATCCACGCTTCCAGAGGCCGCTTTCCCCCCCACTTCAACTAGCCTCTCCTAGCGCCTTTCTTCTGGCTGCCTCCAGAGGGGCCAGGAGTCTGGCATTGGAGCCCTGACCCAGCCTGACTGCCCTTGAAAACTTTTGTGTGGTGTTCAGCTTGATTGTCCAACTCCTTTCACTGATACCCCCAGCTCCTCCAAATCGTCCTCTAGCTTCTGTGGCCCACGGGAGTGTTGCCGGGGAAGTCTGCAGCATGCCTCTCCTCGCTGGAGTCCTGGAGGGACTCTGCCTCCACATGGGGGGCACTAGCCCAGAGGTGGGTAGGTTCTGGTCTCCCAACAATGAGCATCTGTTTCTCTGGGCTCCTAGGAGTTCAACTGTGGATACCCACTCTCCTAATTCACAGATGGGCAAACCAAGTCTCCGAGGTGCCAAAGGACTCGGTCAAGACCTGAGCCCAAACTCTTTTCCCCAGGGAATGATCTTCCACCCTTCCCACCATTTATTTCTGGCTCTGGCTGAGAAGGCGGAGGGAGTTTGCACAGGCCCAGGTGGGAATCTAGGAGTCCAAGGCACTCATTACTCTCTGGTTTCCACCGCCGATCTACCCTCTGAGTGTTTGCAGTAGCGAACAGGAGCTTGTCCAGACTTTAAGCTTAAACACTACTCCCAGGCTAGGTATGTGTCCTTGGCCAAGCCCCTCCCTTGCCTGAGGTCTGTTAGGCCTCTGTACAGAGCAGGTTGGGCTTTAAGAGCTGGGCTTTGCACAGATGGATCTAGATGGATGCAGACAGTAGCGGCACGGGGAGTGGGGTGGGGGTGGGTGCAGATACCTGTCTATTAGGACCTGGAGTACCGAGGACCCTCTGCTACCTCTAAGGCTCCAGAGGAGGAAAGAATCCCCTAAGGCCTGGACCCAAACCTGCAGAGGTAGAGCGGGGGTGGGGGTGGGGGCTGCCATCTGGGAGTGCAGCCAAGGGGCCAGACAGCCACATTTTAGGGCTATCCCACCTGCTCCAGGAACCAGTTGGTGTCCTGGCCTGACTTGGCCACATTGAATGGCAGGTGAAGGCTGCCCTGTTTGTCTCGGAGATTTGTTCTTTAAAAACAAAGGACAGGGGAAAAAATTAAACTAAAAAAAATAATAAAAATAAAAACAAAGGACAGGAGGCTCTCCACTACTCTAGTAAGCAAGCTGCGTATTGGTGAAAGGTGTGATTCATGTGCCCCTGAAATCCGTGAAAATTTGGAGAGCAATTTGGCAATACTTATTACAGCTCATGACCCAGCTAAGAAAAAAAAATTGCAGGAGACGCAGAAGATACCATTTATGTAAACTTGAAAATCACAGAACATGTTCTCAGGTACAAGAATGTGCCCTCAACATTTATGTGCAAGTAAAACCTGAATGAAAAGGATACATGCCCCGAGGACATCCGGACCTTTCATGTTAAAAATGAAAAGTTCCCACCACAGTGATCTACAACCCTGACAAATGGTGGAGAGATAGTAATGAAAAAGAAAAGAATTTCATTTTCATTTTTGTTGCTTATTGAATTTGAAGCAAATATGACAAAATAGTTATAAGAGTCAACCTTCTGGTAAGTTATCTGTATTTTTAAATCTCTTGGTAATACTAACAACCAAAACCCCACGCAAACCAGCCCAAACAAAACTGGAGGCCGCAGTGGAAACGCCCCCTCCCCCAGGGCGCGGGGAGCTAACCAGCACAGACCAACCCCGCCCGTCGGCCGGAAGGGAGGGCGCTCCAAAGAGGAATTTAGGGAGCAGGGGAGGGCGGCCGCCGCCCGCGGTCCACATCCGGGAGATCCTGGACTGGCCCCGCGCCCCGCCCCCACACAGCTCCCCGCCTCCCGAGGCACCAGCTGGGAGGCGTGCCGTGCAGTCCCATTAGCAGGAACAGCGCCGGAGCCCCCCTCTGATTGGTGGAAATTGCGATCCTTGATTTGCATAGGGCTTCGGGCCAGCGCCCCTGCCTACCACGGGCTGCGTCTGCGCGGGGGCCCAATCGCAGTGGGCGGCCTGCCACACGAGGGGCATTGAGGGCCTGCTCCACCCCGGTTCCCCCGGGCTTGTCGGCCCCCTTCCGTCCAGAACCCAGAGCAGCGTTTTACGGTCCTGGTCTCCCGGACGCCCCAAAGAGGAACTTGCGGAGCGGTTCAGGCGCTTCTGGAGATTCTTCTGTGCCCCACCCCGGGATCCATGGGAAGGCCCCTTCCTGTCTCACCAGCGCCCCGCGTGCTCTCCCCGCGGCCTGTGCACCTCCTCTTCCCCGGAGGCTTGCGGAAACCTTGCTGAAGCAACCCCCCCCCCCCCCC